>NW_021703780.1:50670852-50817672 GCF_005190385.1 Monodon monoceros | reverse complement strand
AATAAATAAATAAATAAATAAATAAATAAATAAATAAATAAATAAATAAATAAACAAACAAACAAACAAACCAGATAGAAGGGTACTTCTCAGTCTGATAAAGGGCATCCATGAACAACCTACAGCTAACATCAGTCTTAATGGGGGAGGACTAAATACTTCCCTTCCCAAGGCTATCTACTCTCATCACTTCTATTCAGCCCTGTACCGGAGGTCCTATCCAGGATGATAAGGACAATAAGAAAACAATTCAACTTAGAATCAAACAGAACAAGATACTTACGAATAAATTTATCAAAAGTAGTGCCAGGGACTTCCCTGGTGGTCCAGTGGGTAAGACTCCACACCCCCAATGCAGGGGGCCCAGAGTTTGATCCTTGGTCGGGGAACTAGATCCAGCATGCGTGCCGCAACCACGAGTTCGCATGCTGCAACTAAGAAGTCCTTATGCCGCAACTAAGATCCCGAGTGCCGCAACTAAGATCCTGAGTGCCACAACTAAGACCGGGCACAGCCAAAATAAATAAATAAATAAATATTTTAAAAAAAGTAGTGCCAGATATATACACTGAAAACAAAATATTGCTATCGCTGAGAGAAATTAAAGAAAATATAAATAAATACACATTATAAGTTCATAGATTGGGAGACTCAATATTGTTAAGATGGCAATTTCCCCAAAACTGATTAATTCAACACAATTCTTAACAAAATCCCAACAGGTGAGTTTTTGCAGAAATTGATAAGCTGATCAGAAATTTTTTTTTTAATTTATTTATTTATTTATTTATGGATGCATTGGGTCTTAGTTGTAGCATGTGGGGTCTTTCGTTGTGGTGCCCAGCTCTTCGCTGCAGCGCACAGGCTTCTTTCTAGTTGTTGTGTGAGGGCTCCAGAGCACGTGGGCTCTGTAGTTGTGGCACGCAGCCTCAGTAGTTGCAGTACGCGGGGCTTAGTTGCCCCGCGGCATGTGGGATCTTAGTTCCCCAACCAGGAATCGAACCGTATCCCTTGCATTGGAAGGCGGATTCTCAACCACTGGACCACCAGGGAAGTCCCCGATCAGAAAACTTATATGGAAATACAAATCATCTTGCAGAGCCAAAACAGTTTTGAAAAGGAAAAACAAAGTTGGAGCACTTATGTTGTTCAGTCTCAAAAACTTACTATTAAAGCTCCAATGTGCCTAAGGTATTATTATGCTAATTAGGGTACCAATATACTGAGATGTGCTACAAAAGGGATGACTCTTGAAAACATTATGCTAAGTGAAAAAAGCCAAATGCAAAAAATGAGTATAGTATGATTCCATTTATGTAAACTGTCCAGAAAATACAAATTTAGATACATGGAAAGTAGATCAGTGGTTGCTTGGGACTAGATGTGGAAGGGAGATTGTCTGCAAAAGGGCTCTAGGGAGTTGGAGGAAGGGGTGTTCTAAAATTCTAATGTGATGATTGTACAGTTTTGTAAGTTCACTAGAACTCATTGAACTGTGTACTTCAATGGGTGAATTTTATGGTATATAAATTGTATGTCAATAAAGCTGTAAAAAAAATAAAAAGGACAAAAGATAAAATTCAAATGCTGCACCAAACCTTGAAAATTCACTGTCAGAGCCACTTGTATCATAAAAGTGCACAGGCATCCAGATTTCTAATGTTTTGTGTGTTAGGCTCATTAACTCTGCTTCTACAGAGCATTTTGAGTGGAATTTGGAAAGAAATCCCTCCATCACTTTGGGGTCCACATTTGAACAAATATCTAGGACCATCCGAAGAAGAAGAGGCCTTTGCTACCCTGGCCAAAGATCACAAAGTAATTGTGATTTAATTTCTATTTTCTAGTTAAATAGAAATAAAGGATAGGGCTTCCCTGGTGGCGCAGTGGTTAAGAATCCGCCTGCCAATGCAGGGGACACAGGTTCGAGCCCTGGTCTGGGAAGATCCCACATGCCGCAGAGCAGCTAAGCCCACCAACCACAAATACTGAAGCCCATGCACCTAGAGCCCGTTCTCCGCAACAAGAAAAGCCACCGCAATGAGCAGCCTGCACACCGCAACGAAGAGTAGCCGCCGCTCACTGCAACTAGAGAAAGCCCGCGTGCAGCAACGAAGACCCAACGCAGCCAAAAATAAATACATAAATAAATAAAATAAAATTTATTTTAAAAACTATTAAAAAGAAAAAAGAAAAAAAAGACAAGAAAGGGAACTAACTTGATGAAGAATCATACTACAATTCAAGCCATTGATCCTGGAGCCAAGTGGAGATAACATGATGAAAGACTGCAAACAATTTCACATTTAACAAATTGTATAATTGCATTTTTAAAATGTGTTGAATCTTTTTTAATAACTCACTTCCACTCAATTATTTACATATGTGACCAATCCCCATTAAGTGGTGTGTGGCCATTGAATATACAAAAACATCAAGTTAAGAAATTGCTTTCTATTCCAACTATCTAATAGAAGCTTACATGATCTTTGTCACCAGTCTTTCTTTGCAAATGTATTCCTTTCTTTGGAACTTTCCTCCTACCACACATTTCTGCTTTGTATGAATTTCCACCTCTCCTTAAAGACTTAGTTCAAATACCACTCCATAGCTCATTCCTTCTTGAGCTCTGATTATTTGTGTAAATAGATTATCAAGTATACTTGTGTACAAAGAATGGTGCCTTATTCGTGGTGCCTCTAGGGCACCCTGCACTTGGTAACCTCGAAGTGTTTGTTGCATTGAGTGGAATGTGCCACCCCCTGGTGGCTGAATAGAGGAACAACGTCAACTTTGCTGAAGGATGGCCCAGTTCTTCAAACTCCTGTGGACTTTGAAGGGCTCAAAAATTTGTGGAGTTCAATTCAAGAGAGTTTTGAGGGTGATGTTCTAAAATCATAATGAGGTGATGTTTGCATGACCCCGTCAGATCAAGAGTGGCTTGGGCTCTCTCTCGGTGGAAATTACCTTTTTTCCATTTCTCCCCCCTCCTCTTCCCCTCTCACTTTCCCTTTTTCTCCCTTGTGGACCCTTTTTTTTTTTCCTCATATCCACCAATTTTGAAGTTTTTCTTCTTTCACTTCTTGTTCTCAACTTTTCACTACTCAGTTCTTTGACACTGTGGTTTCCTTTTGATTTCTGCTTGTTTATATTTAGTTATTTCCAATGTGATCACACAGGAAACAATATTTTCTTTCTTGTTGTATTTAATGGACACAATGGACCAAACTCCATACTCAGCCACTGATGTTCAATTCCGGGGATGAAGAAGACCTCTTCAAAGAAGGCGTCTTGCATTTTTATTAACTTTCTTCCAATGTTTTTTCCCATCTATTCTCTTGCTCACTCTTTTTTTGGTACTTGAAGGAGTCTTCTTAGGGTGAACATACAGGTATTAGAAAACTCTCCACTCAACCAAAAAGCCAACTGAAGCAGAATGAGAAGGAATACCTGTCTCTGATCACAGATACTCAATCTGATTTTTTTTTTTAATTTAAGTATAGTTGATTTACAATGTTTCAGGTGTACAGCAAAGTGATTCAGTTATAATAGTATATACACATATGTATATATATGTACAGATATATTATTTTTCAGATTCTTTTCCATTATAGTTTATTATAAGATATTGAGTATAGTTCCTTGTGCTCTATAGTAGGTCCTTATTGTTTATTTTATATATAGTAGTGTGTATCTGTTAATCCCAAATTCCCAATTCATCCCTCCCCCCTTTCCCCTTTGGTAACCATAAGTTTGTTTCCTATGTCTGTGAGTTTATTTCTGTTTCATAAATAAGTTGTTTTGCATATATTTTTTTAGATTCCATATATAAGTGATATCATATGATATTTGTCTTCCTCTGACTTACTTCACTTAGTATGATAATCTCTAGGTCTATCCATGTTGCTGCCAATGGCATTATTTCATTCTTTTTTGTGGCTGAGTAGTATTCCATTGTATACATATACCACATCTTCTTTATCTGTTCATCTGTCAGTGGACATTTAGGTGGCTTCCATGTTTTGGCTGTTGTAAATAATGCTGCTATGAACATTGGGGTGCATGTATCTTTTCAAATTAGGGTTTTCATCTTTTCCAGATATATGCCCAGGAGTGGGATTGCTGGATCATATGGTAGTTCTATTTGTAGTTTTTTAAGGAACCTCCATACTGTTCTCCATAGTGGCTGTATCAGTTTACATTCCCACCAACAGTGCAAGAGGGTTCCCTTTTCTCCACACCCTCTCCAGCATTTATTATTATTTGTAGACTTTTTGATGATGGCCATTCTGACCGGTGTGAGGTGATACCTCATTGTAGTTTTGATTTGCATTTCTCTAATATTAGCGATGTTGAGCAACTTTTTGTATACCTGTTGGCCATCTGTATGTCTTCTTTGGAGAAATGTCTATTTAGGTCTTCTGCCTAAATTGTTTGATTGGGTTGTATGTTTTTTTTGATATTGAGCCTCAGTGTGATCTTTGTTCCCACTGCCCATTCACTGGTGCACTAATCCATGTACAAAGCTGATTTCCAAAGCACTGGGATCAAACTTCTTTACCATAATGGTTTAACAGCTCTAGTTTTCTTTTAGGAGTCTGTAATCACTTATTTCTTTAAGCTTAGCGATACAATGAATGTAATTACTCAGAATTCACCTGGCATGATAGAACGTTAAAGCTAAGAGGATAAATTCTTTTTTTTTTTTTAGATGTTGGGGGTAGGAGTTTATTAATTAATTAATTTTTGTTGTGTTGGGTCTTCGTTTCTGTGCGAGGGCTTTCTCTAGTTGTGGCAAGCGGGGGCCACTCTTCATCGCGGTGCGCGGGCCTCTCACTATCGCGGCCTCTCTTGTTGCGGAGCACAGGCTCCAGATGCGCAGGCTCGGTAGTTGTGGCTCACGGGCCTAGCTGGTCCGTGGCATGTGGGATCCTCCCAGACCAGGGCTCGAACCCATGTCCCCTGCATTAGCAGGCAGATTCTCAACCACTGCGCCACCAGGGAAGCCCCTAAATTCTTTTTTAACAAATGAGAAAAATCGAGGCTCAGAGGTGAAATGACTTACCTGATGTCACACAGCCTGTTTGTAACACAGCCAAGATGAAAACCCAGGTCTCTTAAATTCCAGTTTTGTGCACTTTGCAGTGCTCTGTGCAGTCTAAACACAGTGTGGAGGTATTAAGGCAGGGCACAAAGAGCCAGGACCTTGGACCCAAACAGACCTGATTTGAATCTCAGCCTTGCCACTTCCTAAATCATATTAGGTAAGTTATTGACGCATGTTTCCTCCTCTGTAAAACTGATAGAATCTTGTACTGACCTTATAAAGTTGTTGTGAAAATTAAAAATATAAAACACTTAGCATAGGGAAAATGTGTAGTTCTATAAAAAAGTAATTATATTTTAAGACCAGTATAGCATAGTAGCTAAGAAAGTGATCTTTGGAGTCAAACACCTGGTGTTTCTAGTTGTAGGACCTTTGGAAAGCTATTTACCTTCTCTGAGTGTTAGTTTCCTCATCTGTCAAATGGGAATAATAATAATACTTGTCTTTTAGGGTATCTAGAAGCTTGAATGAAATAATGTATGAAAAATTCAATGTGCTTGGCACATAAGTCAGAGCTCAGTAACTCAGGCCTCCTAATGGGCAATCCACTGAAGTAAAGAATTTAGTCTAGGAAATATTTTATTAGAAAATAGTGTTTTCTTTGCAAAGGGATGAGGTTTGCAAGGAGAGCAGCAGTAGTGACTTTTCATTGTCAAAAAAGTGTTAACAGCCACAAAGCATGAGCCATGGGGCTGCCGGGTCTTTACAGTCTTTTCCTTAATTTAACTCCCCCAATAACCCGACGAGGTAGGTATCAGAATACTCAGATGCAGACAGGTGAAGTAACTGACCCAGGGTCATCCTGCTAATAAGCAGTTTCATTCAGGTCCAGGTTGCTCCAAGCTCTGTACTATTATTCTGCTGTGCTATTTTAAGTCTGTCTCCCCAGCTGAACTGGTAGGAGAATTAAAATCTGAGACTTTGAAAAACTGCACTAGATTTCGATAACCTATTCTAACCACCAAAAACTGTTAGAGATAGCATCTGTACATGGCTTTTATAAAGTCAGGAAAAGCTCTTTTTTTTTTCTTTTTAAAATATTAATTAATTAATTTATTTTATTTATTTGGTTGTGCCAGGTCTTAGTTGTGGCAGGAGGGCTCCTTAGTTGCGGCTTGTGGGCTCGTTGGTTGCGGCTCGCTGGCTCCTTAGTTGTGGCTCGTGGGCTCCTTAGTTGTGGCTTGCCAGCTCAGGAAAAGGTTTTTTAATGCTTAAGCATTCCACGAAATCTCTTGATTATTCCTAAATGTAGCTCCTACCACAATTGGCTTTTAAACCCCATATTAGTTTGCTAGGGTTGCCATAACAAAATGCTACCACCCGGGTGGCTTAAACAGTAGAAATCTACTTCTCACAGTTCTGGAGGCTGGAAGTCCAAGATCAAGGTGCTGGAAGGTTTGCTTCCTCCTAAGGTCTCTCTCCTTGGCTTGCAGACAGCTGCCTTCTGTGCACACGCATCCTTGGTGTCTCTTCCTCTTCATGTTTTGTTTGTTTTGCGGTGAGAACACTTCACTTGAGATCTAGTCTCTTAACAAGTTTTTAAGCGCAAAACACAGTATTCTTAACTATGTTGTACTCAGAACTCCAGAACCTACTCACCCTGTGCTAACAGAAATTTTTACCCATGGAGCAACATCTCCCCATTTCCTCCTTCCCACAGCCCCTGGCAACCACCATTCTACTCTCTGCTTATATGAGTTTGACTAGTTTATACTCCTCATATAAGTGGAACCATGCAATATTTGTCCTTTTGTGGCTGGCCTATTTCACTTAACATAATATCCTATAGGTTCCCCTATGTTGTTGCATATGACAGGATCTTCTCTCTTTTTTTTAATGTATAGAATGTTTATTGAAGTATTGTTTGTAATGACAAAAATTGACAACATAAAACATCTCACTTTAAGTTTTTACTTAGACCAAACCAACTATGTTATAGACTTATGACGAAATACTGTTAAATCACATAATATAGCTTCATAGTATACATAGTATACATCAAAGTGCTATAGTATTGATAAATCTTTACAAACGTGGGATGATATTCACATGTGTGTTTGTGTGTAACAGGTATATATTTGGAGAGAGGAAAAGATTAGCAAAAGGTATATTTAACTGTATAGAATTAGTAAGTTTGATTGGGTTGTAGGATCTTCTTTTTTAAAAGCTGAATATTACTCCATTTTCTCTCTCTCTCTCTCTGTGTACACCACATTTTGTTTATCCATTCATGTGTCAGTAGACATTTAGATTGTTTCCATATCTTAGCTATTGTGAATAATAATGCAATGAACGTGGGATCGCAGATATCTCTTTGAAATCCAGATTTCAATTATTTTGGATATATACCCAGAAGTAGGATTCCTGGACCTTATGATAGTTCTATTTTTAATATTTTGAGGAATCTCCATACTATTTTCTATAATGGCTGCATGAATTTGCATTCTCACCAACAGCGTACAAGGATTCCCATTTCTCTACATCCTGGCCAACACTTGTTCTTTTGGTCTTGTTGATAATGGCCATCCTAAAACATGTGAGGTGATATCTCATTACGGTTTTGATTTGCACTTCCCTGGTGCTTCAGGATGTTGCGCACCTTTTCACATACCGGTTGGCCATTGTATGTCTTCTGTGGAGCAATGTCTATTCAAGTCCTTTGCCCATTTTGTAATTGGGTTACTTGTGTTTTTGATAATGAGTTTTACAAGTTCCTTATATATTTTGGATACTAATGCCTTATCAGATATATGGTTTGCAAAAATTTTCTCCCATTTCATAGGTTGCCTTTTCATTTTGTTATTGGTTTCCTTTGCTGTGCAGAAGCTTTTCAGTTTGGTGTGGTCCCATTTGTCTATTTTTGCTTTTGTGGCCTGTGCTTTTGGTGTCAAATCCAAAAAATCATTGCCAAGACTGATGTCAAGAAGCTCTCTCCCTGTTTTCTGTTAGGTGTTTTACAGTTTCTGATCTTACATGTAAGTCTTTAATCCATTTTGAGTTGATTTTTGTGTAAGGTGTCATACAAGTGCAATTTCATTCTTTTGCCTGTGGATATTCAGCTTTCTCAACACCATTTGTTGAAGAGACTATTCTTTCCCCATTGTGTATTTGGCGCCCTTGTTCAAGATCAGTATGTTACCGACCTGGGTTCTTGGACTCTTTAATCAAAATAGAAATTGATAAGAGGCCAGAAGAGGAATTCAGGCAAGGCTTTACTGGGAATCATACTGTAGCAGGGGGGAGCAAAAACAAGTAACATGTGTCCTTGCTTGCTCCCTGAGGTGGGGCGAGCTGGTTCCCCTATATGGGGTGAGGGTGGGGGCGGATTGGTAGGTCCAGCAGGAGAGGGGCCTCAGGTGGTCTGCCCACCCCCTTGGTGGTGCTGTGTGCAGGGTGCATGCGCAGTACCCTGCTTTTTGTTCCTGGCACCTCAGAAGTGGCAATTGGATTCTGGCCTTTTTGTATCTTGTTCATAATTTGCCCCAAAAGGCGCATGCATGCAGTTATTTTTAGTCCCTTATACTTTGTCTTCTGTTTCTTGAGGAGGTGTTTGTCCAGGTGCAAGCACTGCAGCAAAGGGTCCCAGGTCTCAGCCTGTCTCAAGTTCACCATATAAGATTGGGTTTATTTCTGGGTTTTCTCTTCTCTTCCTTTGGTCTATATGTTTGCTTTTATGTCAGTACCATACTTTTAACTTCTGTAGATTTGTATTATATTTTGAAATCAGAAAATGTGATGCCTCCAGCTTTGTTCTTTCTTGAGATTGCTTTGGCTATTTGGGATCTTTTGTGGCTCCATATGAATTTTAGGATTATTTTTTGTATTTCCATTAAAAATGTCATTGGGATTTTGTTGGGGATAATATTGAATCTATAGATCACTTTGGATAATATGGACATTTTAACAATACTAAGTTTTACAAGCCAGGAGCGTGGGATGTCTTTCCATTTATTTGGGTCGTCTTTAATTTCTTTCATCAATGTTTTGTAGCTTTCAGTATACCAGTCTTTCATCTCCTTCATTAAATTTATTTCTAAACATTAAAATTGGGAGTGTTTTCTTAATTTTTCTTTTGGATACAGTGTTAGTATATAAAAACACAAGTGATTTTTGTATGTTGATTTGGTATTTTGCCACTCTATTGAATTCCTTTATTAGTTCTAAGAGTTTTTTTGTGGAATCTTTAGGGTTATCTACATATAAGAGTGTGTCATTTGCGAACAGAGATCATTTTACTTCTTCCTTTCTGATCTGGATGGCTTTTATTTCTTTTTCTTGCTTAATTGCTCTGACTAGCACTTCCACTACTGTGTTGAATAGAAGTGATGAGAATGGGCATCTCTGCCTTGTTCCTGATCTTAGAGGAAAAGCTTTCAGTTTTTCACTGTTGAGTATGATATTAGCTGTGGGCTTTTTATTTCTATTTATTTTATTTTAGAGGGAAGCACATTTTATTTTATTTATTTATTTTTGGCCACGCCATGTGGCATGAGGGATCTTAGTTCCCCAACCAGGGATTGAACCTGTGCCCCCTGCACTGGGAGCGTAGAGTCTTAATCACTAGACTGCCAGGGAATCCCTGTGGGCTTTTTATATATGACCTTTATTAGATTGAGGTAAATTCTTTCTATAACTAGTTTTTTGAGAGTTTTCAATCATGAAAGGTATTTTTGTGGGAGATCAGGGCCTGGGACTTGTATTCCATTATATTACTAATGTCACCCCTCTTCCTCCTCTTATAATGACACCAATCCTATTGCATTAGGGCCCCACCCTTTTGGCCTCATTTAACTTTAATTACCTCTTTATAAGCCCTATCACTAAATACAGTCATTTCGGGGGTTAAGACTGCAACATATGAATTTTGGTGGGGGGACAGTTCAGTCCATTAAAGAATCCAAATTTTTATCCTCAAAGTAATGAGTGTTTTCTATAAATACTTTCAGAAACACTTTGATTGACAAACACAGTCATGAATTTTGTGTCCAAGTCCCCCAAATTATACAATGTGAGTGCCAGAGGGGACCTTACAGATCATAGTTCGGTGCCTTCAGTTTTCAGTTGGTGAAACTTAGAGCCAGAATAGGGGAGGTGCTTGTGTGAGGGTCACACATCTGGGACTCAATGGCACCCATACTGGAACTCAGAATTCCCATGTGGTGCAGGGGTCATTTGATTGCAGTGCACCTGGCTATTTCAAATCTGATTTTATATGTGATATCCTCCCTGCTATTCACCACTTTGAATTTCATCAATGCTTTCTTTATACCTAGGCAGATAGCAACTCAGCTCACGCCAAGCACATTTTCTCATTTTATAGATAAGGATGTCTGAGAGGTTAAGTCACTTGCTCAAGGTTCTCCAGCTCATAAGAGACATAGCCTGAGGTGGATGTAGAGTTGAAGGTTTATGTGCTGGTGAATTGAGTAGCTCATGTGTTTGCTCACTCTGAAAGCTGAGTCACCAGCTTCTTTCTCCACTCCTATTATGACGTATCACGGCAGGTTCAACAACAGACAGCAAAAGAGGGCAACTACAGACCTTCACAGGGCACTGAAAAATGATTCCTTTGTTCTGATTCTCGTGCAAAAAAGGATTGCTGGGGAAAACAAATAATTTCTGCATGGCAGGGCCAGGGCACTTTAAGCAGATGGCCTGGAGAATACTTTATAACAAAAACACTTTACAGTGATGGTAAAAATATCCTGTCCATGATTTTAAAAAATCTAAACAATGTAGAAAGGTATAAAGGAAGAGTAAATTTTCTCATCTTCCTGATCTATCCCCAGTTGCATTCTCCAGAGGTGATTATTACTACTTTCGTGCATGTATTCAGAAGTATATTTTAAGCACACGTAAGCACATATCTAATATATATAAATTATAGTGTAGGATAATACTATAGTTATTGTTCAGCAATGTACTTTTTAATCCTTAATGGTACATCTTGACATAGTTGCATATTAATATATGTAGTTCCATTTCATTCTTCTTAATGATGGCAAAATATTTCACTGTAGGAATATACCGCGATTTATTTAATTTTTCCTATTATAGACTGAATAATGTCCCCTCCCTCAAATGTCCATCTCCTAATCAGTGGAAACTGTAAATGTTATCTTATTTGAAAAAAAGTCTTTGCAGATGTGATTAAATTAAGGATCTTGAGATGGGGATATTATCCTGGATGATCTGGGTGGGCCCTACATGAATCACAAGTGTTGTTTTAAGAGAAGCGTGGACAGGGACTTCCCTGGTGGTACAGTGGTTAAGACTCTGCACTTTCACTGCAGGGGGCACGGGTTTAATCCCTGGTCGGGGAACTAAGATCCCACATGCCACGTGGCGTGGCCTGAAAAAAAAAAAGAGAGAGAGAAAGGCAGAGATCTGACACACACAGAGGAGGAGGTGATGTAAAGACAGAGGTGGAAATTGGAGTGTTGTGGCCACAAGCCAAGGAATGCCAGCAGCTGCCAGAACCTGGAAGATGCAAGGGACAGATTCTCTTCTAGAACCTCCAGAGGAGGTGCGGCCCTGCTGCCACCTTGATTTTGGACCAGTGCTATTGATTTCAGACTTCTGGCTTACAGAACTGTGGAAGAAGAAACCTGTGTTATCTTAAGCCACCAAGTTTGTGGTAATTTGCTAAAGCAGCCACAGGAAATGAATACAATTCCCTTATTGATGGACATTTAGGGTGTTTCTACCATCGTGACCATGAGCTGTAATGATTAGTTTTCACATGTAGCTTTAACCACTTGTACGATTACATTTGTAGGACAAATTCTATGAAATGGATTATCAGAGGCAAAGGATGTACACGTATAAAACAAAGATTTCATCTGGCCCAAAGGGAACATTTTATGCTTCCCAAATGAATTCCAGATACTATATGTCAAGATGTATATCTTTGAATTTATAGCTTTAAATATTTATCATAAAACAGTAAAGACTGAAACCAAATGACCTAAACACTCAACTCAAGAATCAACTTAAAGAACAGAGTAAATTTGAAAAACTAAAACAAAAGGAAATAATAAAGACAAAAATCAGTAAAATAGTGAATAACAATAAAACAAAACAAAATATGATGTATATCAATATAACCAATGTTTTGTCAATATAATTAGTTTGACAAACCTCTAGAAAGACAGCAAGAGAAAAAGAGAGAAAACGTGCAAACAAACAAATTACAAAGTAAAAAGCAGGAAATCAGATATAATAGAGATTTAAACACAGTAAAATAACATTTAAAGGTTTATACGTAAACATATCAAAAGTAAAAATTGATGGGAGAAGAAATAGGAAACTTGAACGGACTTACTAGTATCTTGAGAAAAAGTATCTCAAAGATTTCTTCCTATGCACATCAAAAACCACAGGCCCGGGCTACCCTGGTGGCACAGTGGTTGAGAATCTGCCTGCCAATGCAGGGGACACAGGTTTGAGCCCTGGTCTGGGAAGATCCCACATGCCGCGGAGCAACTAGGCCCGTGAGCCGCAACTACTGAGCCTGCACGTCTGGAGCCTGTGCTCCGCAACAAGAGAGGCTGCGACAGTGAGAGGCCCGCGCACTGCGATGAAGAGTGGCCCCTGCTCGCCGCAACTAGAGAAAGCCTTTGCACAGAAACGAAGACCCAACACACCCAAAAATAAATAAATAAATAAATAAATAAATTTTAAACAAACAAACAAACACAGGCCCGTGATGAATTGGAAGACTGGAATTGACATATATACACTAATATGTATAAAATGGATAACTAATAAGAACCTGTGGTATAAAAAAATAAAATAAAATTCAAAACAAAAACCCCCAAACAAACAAACAAATAAAATAAAATAGAGGAAAAAACCCCACAAAATCCACAGGCCCAGATGGTTTTACAAATGTCTCTCAGTCTCTCAAGGAGTATATCATCCTTACTTTATGTAAGTTGTTCCAAAGAATAGAAAAAGAAAACCTGCTTGACTCATCTTTTGAGTCTAGTATAACCTTGATTCCAAATCCATATAAGGAAAGTAGAAGAGAAGACATTTCTAGGTCTGGGCAGATATAAGTGTGGTAATTTATAAGTGACATTCACCCAATATTCCCAGCTCTCTCCCAGATTTCTGGGTGCACAGTAGAATTGAATATATTAACCTGCTTGAGGCTGGGTGGGGCCTCTTTAAGTTCTGACCAATGATTTATGAGCCTAAATGATAGGTTATTTCCAGGCTGGTAAGTTTAATGGCTGGTCTGAGACCCTCTGGTGTCTCTTTACCTTTGTCATGGCAACCAGCAATGTGCGAGGTGGCACTGGCTCCATCAGTCTGGGTCTCTGGATGACTAAGATGAGCAGTTACATCCCTGCTGACCAGTGACAGGCAGGTAGCATATCTAAGAACTAAACCTGTGCTATTTTAAGCCACTGTGGTTTGGGGCTTGCTTGTTATTGCAGCATAATCTCGTCCATCCTGGCCAATGCAATGGTCAATTGATACTCACTGTCCAACCCAGCGTTCTTCCAGTGAGCCCACCCATACTGCAAAACCCGGAAAACGAAATGCAACCCTTTTCATGATGAAGTTTCAACAATTAGCTGCACTTGAATAAAATGTAGACATGCCAAGTGTGGAACAGGCCGTCTTCCCGCTGCTCTTGCTGTTACTTTGCTTAGCATGGTTATGGAGACACTACTAGAGCAGCATTTGGAGTCCAGTCGCTAGCTGTGAATGTTGAGAGGCAGTTTTGGAAGCATCAGGCTCTGGCGTTTGCATTCTTGTGTCTAATCACTAGCTCCTTTGTGTCAAGGGGCTGTCGTGATGGTTCGGCAGCTTCCTGCCCTATAGGTCACAGCTCCAGGTGGGGTCTGGCAGCTGCTCCTCCGTGGCAGTTCTTAGTTCTTTCTCTGCAGCTGTGGCAGTGGAAATAACACCCATGGTCTGTTCTGAGAGTCATTCCTGGACACCCAGCCTAGCACCTGCTTCACCATCCCTTTTATGACTTTATAAGCACCCCATTCCCTAAATTTAAACCCTTCCTGCTTATGTGACTTCATACATGCAATTAAACCCTGACTAATTTAAGGCCTACCTCACAACTACAGATGCAAAAATTCTAAATTAAATATTAGTTAACCAAATCTACCAGTAACTATGTATATATATGGGTGTGTGTGAATTATACACACATATAAACAGACATATATGTACGTAATGCAAGGATGCTTCAACATTAGAAAATCTCTATATGCAACCGACCCTATTAATTGATTAAAGGAGAAAAATCACAAAATTATCATAATATAGAAAAAACATTTAATCAAATTAAACAACTCATGCTAAAAACTCAGAAAATTAAGAATAAATGGTAATTTTATTTTCTTGATCAAGGCTATTATATTAATCAGGGTACAGTGAACTGCTACAACAAAAAGGTGTAAACAGTGGCCTAAACAAACACTATTTCTTTCTTACTTACCCATGTCACTGTGAACAGTCCTGGTCTGGGGGACAGATGACCCTCTCCATGTCATATTCAAGTTTCCAAGTTTCTTCTGAGTTATAGTTCCAGCATCCCACAGGGATGTCATTGTCTTTGGTGGAAGCTAGGTGGCTGCCACAACCAGGTTCCAGCTGTTAAAAGACATCACAAAGGAGGCATGGCCAGTGTCTTAAGTCCCAGACCCAGAATGACTCATATCGTTTTTTTTTTAATTTATTTTATTTATTTTTGGCTGCATTGGGTCTTCGATGCTGTGCGTGGGCTTTCTCTAATTGTGGCGAGTGGGGGCTACTCTTTGTTGCGGTGTGCAGGCTTCTCATTGTGGTGGCTTCTCTTGTTGCAGAGCACGAGCTCTAGGCACGCGGGCTTCAGTAGTTGTGGCTCGTGGGCTCTAGAGTGCAGGCTCAGTAGTTGTGGCACAAGGGCTTAGTTGCTCCGCGGCATGTGGGATCTTCCTGGACCAGGGCTCGAACCCATGTCCCCTGCATTGGCAGGCGGATTCTTAACCACTGCGCCACCAGGGAAGCCCGACTCATATCATTTTACATTCCAATAATGATAGTTTAGACACATGGCCTTGTCAGACTGCAAACACGTCTAGGAAACATGCCAAGCTCTAACTCTGCTGCCATGTGTACACAACCATTATGCACCACTCCAGATCTGCTTGGCTGTGCCTACCTCAGTCACTTGCAAGGGTGCCCCTGGTGACAGCTCATGCCATTCCTGGGGCCTTAGACACCTAGAGGTCAGGGGAGAGGACCTGAGAGGGTCGCGGTGAGCCACCATCTGGCATTTCTTGAATGCACGCTTGGTGGCAGTGCTGTTTCCACAGTCCAAGGAGTCCCCACCTGTGCACTGCCCAGAATGGACCTGCAGAGACTCTAAGTCTCCTTCAAGCTATTGAGGGGGATGAGGGATGAGTCCAAACACAAAGGAGGTTAAGGCCTTAAGGGGTTGACCTGCACCACTGGGAGATAGAACACAGCAGGATACAGCAAAAACAGTGCTCCCTTTTCAACTGTATCAGGTGGTACTGTGCCTCAGTCATTTCACACAGCCTCTATGGAGACAAGCTTCAAAGTCCAGGCAGCACTGTTTGAAGCTGTTTCCAGCCTGGGAACATATTCCCTGTTTGCTTTGCCCCATTTTTTTTTTTTTTTTTTACGCGAGCCTCTCACTGTTGAGGCGCACAGGCTCTGGACGCGCAGGCTCAGCGGCCATGGCTCACGGGCCCAGCTGCTCCGCGGCATGTGGGATCCTCCCGGACCGGGGCACGAACCCGTGTCCCCTGCATCGGCAGGCGGACTCTCAACCACTGCGCCACAAGGGAAGCCCCTGCCCCCTTTCTTGCTTTACTTCCTTGATTTGCTTCCATGGGTTTGCTCCTCTCCCCAGTAGAGTGTTAGCATTTAAACTTTACCTTAAGTTCCATTTTCTAGGGAAACTGGGCTGAGACACCAAGGCCCACAGAAAGCATCTTACACTAAGGGACAATTTTAGATGCATTCCCTTAAGATCAGAAATAAGGCAGGGATGATTGATATCACCACTGTTGTTCAACACAATACTGCTGGCTCTAGCCAATGCAAAAAGACATAAGAAAGAACTAAAAGGGGCTTCCCTGGTGGCGCAGTGGTTGGGAGTCCGCCTGCTGATGCAGGGGGCGCGGGTTCGTGCCCCGGTCCGGGAGGATCCCACGTGCCGTGGGACGGATGGGGCCGTGAGCCATGGCCGCTGGGCCTGCACGTCCGGAGCCTGTGCTCTGCAGCGGCGTGGGGGGGGGGGGGGCGCGGCAGTGAGAGGCCCGCGTACCGCAAAGAAAAAAGAAAGAACTGAAAGGTAAAAGGATAATAAGGGAAGAGATAAAATTGTCATTACTTGCGAAAGATATGCTCAACTGTATAGAAAACCCAACAGAATCAATAAACAAACTATCAAAATTTATAGAGGTTTAGCAAGGTCTCTAGAAAAAAGACCGCTTTACAAGACTCAATAGCATTCATTCCTTACACTAGCGATAAACAACTATAAGGTATAATAGAAAGTGTATCTTTCATAAGTACAAAAAATATAAAGTGTCTAGGAAGTAAGATATCAAGGAGGTACTCAAAACCTCTTTGGAGGGCTTCCCTGGTGGCGCAGTCGTTGAGAGTCCGCCTGCCGATGCAGGGGACGCGGGCTTGTGCCCCGGTCCGGGAAGATCCCACATGCCGCGGAGCGGCTGGGCCCGTGAGCCATGGCCGCTGAGCCTGTGCGTCCGGAGCCTGTGCTCCACAACGGGAGAGGCCACAACAGTGAGAGGCTCACGTACCGCAAAAAAAAAAAAAAGAGAGATACCAATTTACAGCCTCTGGGGTGGCAAATGTTAGCATCTGATGATTCCAAGTGTGGGTCTCTGGAGAGCAGCGTGCCCGAACTTAGGGATGCTGCATACACCCCATGACCCAGCCAGCCCACTCCTGGGTAAGGACTCCTGGGTAAGTACTCCAGAGAAACTTGCTCACAGCCGATGAATGGATGCGTCCACGGGTGTTCATCTTAGTATTCTCCTGGTATTGGGCAGGTGGAGGCAACCAGGCTTTTAACAAGAGGAGGACGGAATAAGGACTATGGAACAGATCAACCTATGGGGTAACTTTCAGCAGTTAGGTACTATAAACTTGATATCCAGGTGCATCCTGGGCAGATCTTATTTACTTATTTACTTAACTGAAGTGTAGTTAATTTACAATGTTGTGTTAATTTCAGGTGTATAGCAAAGTGATTCAGTTATACATACATATATATCTATTTTTTTCACATTCTTTTCCCTAATAGGTTATTATGAAATATTGAGTATAGTTCCCTGTGCCATGCAGTAGGTCCTTGTTGGTTATCTATTTTATATATAGTAGTGTGTATATATTAATCCCAAACTCCTAATTTATCCCTCTCCCGCCTTTCCCCTTTGGTAACCATAAGCTTGTTTTCTATGTCTGTGAGTCTATTTCTGTTTTGTATATAAGTCCATTTGTATCATTTTTAAAGATTCTACCTATAAGTGATATTGTATGCTATTTGTCTTTCTCTGTCTTACTTCACTTAGTATGATCATCTCTAGGTCCATCCAGCTTGCTGCAAATGGTATTATTTCATCATTTTTTATGGCTGAGTAATATTCTATTGTGTATGTGTACCACATCTTCTTTATCCATTCCTCTGTTGATGGACACTTAGGTTGCTTCCATGTCTTAGCTATTGTACTAGGCAGATCTTAAAATCAGTGTTGACTGAAAGAAGCAGATTCAGATCCATGGACAATATGACTCCTGTATATTTTAACAAGGATACCAACATATGCAAAAGTACTTATCAAGTCCATTAAATCAGAGGAGGAGGGGAGAGAATAGGGGTGGGAACTGGAGGGAGAAAATAAGAGACTGATGTAGATGCTGTGAGCTGAGGATTATAATTAACTCAATTTCTGCACCTGTTTTCCAAAAACCAATTTAAAAAATTCTAGCCATCTTTTATTTTTTGTCTATAATATGCCCTGCATTGTTCTAGGGCCTTGACACACTTTGAAGCAGTTGTTTGTGCATCTATCGCTCTGCGAAGCTTCGAGGGTCTGGAGAGCACCCGTGTTCCCTACCCTCCATTGTTCCCTTGGTACCTGGCACAAGCAGGTGACAGTCTTGTTGAATGAAAACTCAGAACACTTTGGAAACCAGTTTATACATTCCTCAAAAGCTTAGAAATGTAGAAAAACCAAAGAATGTGGTGCTTAGAACCAAGATTTTCTAAATCTCCTCCTGCATATTTTCAAGGCTCGAGGCTGGAAAGCAGGTCCTGTTTTTGGTGCTTGTGTTCTGTCTCCCCTGACTGGTTCCCTGTCTGTTCTCAGCTCTTTCCAGCTACCCTTTCTCTCTGGGCGGGAAAGTCAGCTGACCGTGGCATTGATGTGCAATCCTTCCTGGTGGTAGAAGTGAGAGGCCAGGAGTTTGCCTATCACGGCAATAATCCAGCGAAGGCAGGCCAGGGAACTGTGCTCTCCTGCTTCCACCCCTCCTTCCCCGGGGTTGGGGGGAGGTGGCGGGTCGGGGGGTGGGCATCGGGGGCGGGCCCACACTGCCCTCGGGGTAAACTCTCTACCTGACGTTCCAGATCTGCTCAGCCATCGGGCCTCAGCCTTTGCCACTTGAATTGGTATGATCTGCTTCTTTAACCAAGGGTACAACCATGGTCACGCTTTCCGGCTTTTTAAATTCAATAATAAATGATTTTAAATAAAACAGTTAAAATGAAAACTAAATAAGGGAGTAATCAACAGCGCTTTCTTATTCCTGGCTCCAGAGGCGTCACTTTGTAGCAGACACCATCTCCACCGACCTTGGGTCTGCCCCTCCCTGCTGTGCTCTAAGTAACAACTCCTTTATCTCACTGTTTCAAACTCAGCTGTTGGCAGGGTGAACAGGTTGGAAAGCACTGTCAGCATTAACCCCTGTGCTCAGAGTTTCCACTCTGCCTCTCCAGACCCATGATTCTCCCTTCTCCACCCTGCTCTGGGCCCTGGAAGGCCCACCTCTCCAGAGAGCATCCGCAGGCTTCCTCCCCCTCCAATTCTGATTGGGTTCAGCCAGTGAAGAGACAAGCAAGAGAACTAGCCTGTTTCACTGTGCAGTCTGTTCCCTCCCAGGACCTGGAATGATACCACCCACTGCTAAATCCAGGTCCCTCCTCGAGGCCACCTTATGTCTCTGTAGCACTTTTATCTCTGGAGTCTCATTGTCCTTCCCTGCAACTCAGCATTGGTTGAAGGCCAGCCTTGTTCCCCTGAATGGTCTCAGGAAGTAGGATAGGATGGTTCAGGGCAAAGTCGACAAAATGGCTCTACTTCCTCTTCAAGGATCAGCTTTGCTCCATAACCAGGTGCCTTAGGAAGCGGCAGCCCCATGCAGCCTACTTGCCTTTCACTTGGGCATATATAGGAAGAACATGCCAATAACCCTTCCCTGAACAAAGAACACACACTCTAAGGTGACTGTGCGTTTCACCCTTCGATGTAGGAGAGTCCTACATCAGTTCCTCCTCTCCCTCTTACGCCTTTGCCCAAGTCCTTGCTGTGCGGTAAGGTAACCCCCCCTTCATTTGCCCAACTCCTGCTTTTCCCAGAGCGGGGTCTGCCTTGTGCAGGCAGTCTTCCTTAACCTGACTTACGTCTAAAGTAAATCCCCTAATTCGACACCTTTCCGCACTGTATTGTAATGACCTGATTATCTGTGGCCCTCACAGAGACATAAGAATGTAAAAATTAGCACGGACTTTTAAAATCTACCTGGCCAGTCATCAGGCTAGGATAAAGACACAGATAAAATCTTTTCCAAAGTTAACAAAAATTAATCTCTCTCTCAAGGACACTGTAGCTATAGAGTGTTACAACACCTCCCTTCTTAGAATGAGGACTGTTTTCTTTCTCACTGAAGAATTTTTTCTCTAAAATCATAGACTATCAGAAACTTTGCTGTCTGGAATTGTGTTAGTTAGAATGAAGCATCCACCGCAAAAAAACAAATGATAGTTATGGGATGTGATAGAAGTGTTAGCTAAGGCTAGGGTGGCAATGAGATTGCAATACATAAATGTATCAGATCAACATGCTGTGTACCTTAAACTTACACACTGTTATGTGTCAATTATAATAAGAAACATTTTAAGAAGTGAAACATCCCACGGTGTGGGGTGGGGGGGAGGGGGGGAGGCGCGTCTAAGTCATGACACAGAGAAAAGCCTCATTTACAAACCAGGTGCAGAGCTTACAACCCAGGTGCAAAACTTCGGATAAGAGGTTTCTGGACACAGTATTCCAACGCTATCATAACTTTGTTTCCAAGTAAACAGGTCCCTGGGTCCACTTCATAGTCCAGGACTTACGATAATACCTTAACACAGCCCTGCTTTGCTTTGAGTCTATCAGTATACGGCTTCATTTACATTTCACCTAACAACCATTCTTTCCCCCAGTCCTATAACTCTCTCTCTTCCTTTGTTTGGTGAGATCCCCTATGAATCCTCTGATGTGCAGTCCTTCTGCCATACGTCAATGAACCTGGCTTTGTCAGTCTGAGGTTTGTGCCTGGTGGTCTTGGGCTGATTGAGACAGCAATTCATCACAGCACTTAGAACACAGGATGAGAGCAATATCTGTTCAGTGGGTGAATGAGTGAGTGACACGTTCCCCTAGATAGACTAGTGTGAGGCAAGAAGTGTCCCTAGGCCCTGGCCAACTTGGATGGTTTAGATCAGGATTTTGGAGTCAGGGCTGCGTCTGAATCCCAACCTGCCATTTACTAATTATGTGAGCAAAACAAGTTTCTTACTTCTCTGGGTCTGAGTTTCCTCATCTCTAAAGGGATTATTATCGTTATTTATTGAATATAATCATCCCTCTGTTACAGAATTGTTGTAATTATCAGAAAAGATTGTCCAAAGATTGAAAATGGACAAAAGAGGGACTTCCCTGGTGGTCCAGTGGTTAAGAATCCGCCTTGCAATGCAGGGGACACCGGTTTGATCCCTGGTCAGGGAACTAAGATCCCACATGCCGTGGGGCAACTAAGCCCGAGTGCCACAACTACAGAAACTGCATGCCGCAATGAAGAGCCTGCACGCTGCCACGAAAGATCTCGTGTGACCCAACTAAGACTCGACGCAGCCAAAAAAAAAAATAAAAAAAATAAAAAAAAAAAAGAAAATGGACAAAACAGATTATTGGGTGTTCTACCAGAGAGTGCTGGCCATTGTTTAGGGGAACTTCTGAGATATGTTTCCATAGGGGCGTGCACATTTAATTGACTTGCTGTTGGAGAGACTTTTTTTTTAAACCACTCTCTGAGGGTAGAAATTAAGTTGAGAAAACTGATGGCTCATAGTAATGGAAATGGTTCCTGTTCATGGCACTGCCAACTAATTTTGTCTGATAGAGAATACAAATCTCTGTAATTCCAATTCTTATTTGAACCAGTTTTAACATCTTACCAGCCTCCTATAATTAACGAGTTGGATAAAACCATTGACACGTGTTCATTTCACATGTGTACCTGAGTCATGATTTTACCTTTTGAGATTGTAATTTAGTATCATGAAGAGCAATGATGGGTGATTGTAATTTAGTATCATGAAGAGCAATGATGGGTGTGACATGCTTCCTCTGCTAGAGACCCTTGAGAAGTGGCTGTGATGATTATTTCATCGGCACACTGAGATAGGAGACAGAATGTGCCAACAGAGCAGCAAGGGCATAGGGAAGGGGTGAGGAAGGCGTAATTCTTTATTTTTAATGTACTAGATATATATTTAATTAATTTATTTATTTACACATATCTATTCTTTTTAAAAAATAAATTTATTTATTTATTTATTTTGGCTGCGTTGGGTCTTCGTTGCGTGTGGGCTTTCTCTAGTTGCAGTGAGCGGGAGCTACTCTTCGTTGCGGTGCGTGGGCTTCTAATTGCAGTGGCTTCTCTTGTTGCGGAGCACGGGCTCTAGGCGCGTGGGCTTCAGTAGTTGCAGCACGTGGACTCAGTAGTTGTGGCGCACGGGCTTAGTTGCTCTGCGGCATGTGGGATCTTCCCAGATCAAGGCTCGAACCCGTGTCCCCTGCATTGGCAGGTGGATTCTTAGTCACTGCGCCGCCAGGGAAGTCCTATATCTATTCTTTGCCAGATTCTTTCCCATATAGTTTATTTACAGAGTATTGAATACGTTTCCCTGTGCTATACAGTAGGTCCTTGTTGATTACCTATTTTATAAATAGTAGTGTGTATATGTTACTCCCAACCTCCTAACTGGAAGGGGTAATTCTCTTGGGACACATTCTGGCTGGATGGATAAACTTGCCCCTCATCTTAGGTGTCTCTTGTTTTCAAGCACAGAACCCCACCTGGAACAATGGTGGGGAGCTCATGCCACGAAGCATAGGTGGAATGGCCAGGCTTCAGGAAGAACAGACACCGACCTGGATCTGAGGGCATCTTTATTCAAGGACCCCAGTGGCACGGGATGTCTTCTCTCCCCCTCTGAACTCTGCCTGTTTGTTGGCTTGATTCTCTATTCCTGCCATGGACCTTGTCCACACAGCCAGGAACATGGCTGCCAAGGCTCCCAGGACCCACTCCCCAAGGCTGCCACCAGGAAAGAAGGACGGTCTCTCCTCAGTCCCAGTTCCATGGCTCTCCAGGGAGGACTCTGTGTGGTCTAGTTTGACAAGCTGTCCATCTTAGAGTCTTCAGTTGTGACCATGTAAGAAAAAGGTCTTTGCTGTGAACCACGTGGCTGGAGACAGGGGGGGGAGCAGTTCCAGGAAGAAGAGAGAGAGGCTGAGCAGAGAAGGCGAGATGTTGGAAACTGGAGTGTAACCTACGTGGAACTGGCATTGAGGGGGGACAGCTAACAATGTGAAAGGAGGAACAGCCAGGGTAGGGGCTGACACACTGTGCTGAGAATAGTGCCATGATTTTGCACAGAAGAAGTTGCGGAAATACCTGTAGAATGAGTGAGGTAAGCCATGGGCTTATATAGGTGTATTCATTACCCTTCACACGTGGGTCAGTATGCTGGCCTCCTTACAGGTGTCAGTTAGCCCTCACAGAGGCCCTCTGGAGAGGTATGATGGTCTTTACCTGCCACTCAGTTTTGGATAAGGAAGCCCACAGAGGTCATATAGTTATTGAAGTAGCAGAACCAACTGGAGGCAATTTGATCCTAAATACCACTTGGAATGGACCTTTGGTTTTGTAAGCACGTATTATAATATAATATAAGCTTGGACATGACTCTGATCTTAATTTTCCTCCTTTATCTCAAGTGCTAACTCACCTGAGCAGAATGACCATGCCACAGTGAAGGTATAGGGAAGGGAGGGAGGCTGACATGTGTATAAGACCCAGGAAAATGAACACCATTTACCAGGTACAGGAAGAAAGCCTTGAATAGAATAACCTGGTATGATTAAGGAAGGCGGAATGAAGGCTGAAATTTCTGACAGGGAGATAATCTCCCCATGAAGATAATCATTAGACCATGTGACTCAAACCTTGAGGAACGGCCAGGGTCACAGCTCTAGATGTTAAAAAGGAAAACGAATTAGTCTTGAAGAGGCCTCTCAAGAACATTTCGGCACTGAACTCAGGTGAGGGAATTGAATGATCCCTTTCATGCCCTGTCTTTAGGGCCGGTTCTGTGACGGCAGTAAAATTATTTAGGGCCTGATTGGAGAGCTCCATTATAAAATAGAGTGCTCTGTGGGTCGTACTTCCCTGGGTGGTGGGTGTGCCTGGGAAAGGCAGAGCTGTCAGGGTAGTGATCCTATTCCTGACACCAGGGTATAGTTGAGACAGCCAGATTTTCTGAACCCCATAGCAAGATAGATGAATGGCTAATGATTTTTTAAAATGATTTTTAAATATCTTTTTGGAAACAACCTCCTGGGGCATAAATAGGTAATCGGATTTATTGAAAAGAAAGAAAAAATTGGGGGCCATGTCATCACCATTGACATAGGGGAACCTAGTGGGGAAGGGGCTAGCAAGGCAGAGAAAATGATACTTTTGCCCTGTGCCACACCCCAGGTGACTACTGCAGCCTGGGTACAGCCTGTCCCTGGAGTTAAAATAATGCCATCAAGAGAGCAGAGGGGAGATAGCTGATCAAGCCTGTAAGTCCCAGAGCAATGCTGACAGCAAAGCAGGACCAAAGGAAAAGTAAAAATTAGGCCCTCTCCTGGAGATTATCATCTGTATCTGACTGATTTGAATTTCGCAAATTATGCCCCTCCTTTTTCTCTTTCATGCATCTTCCTCAAACTTGCATTTTCTTATGAATGCAGATTAGTTAAATAGATGATAAAGATCCATTTATTCTAAAGTGTGAATGACTACCCAAAGCTGGTGGGTACTCTCATTTGGAAAAATAAATTTTATTTATCCAAAACTATCTCAGTTCTTGAAAAAGAACTGAGATAGTTGGAAACTCTCCAGTAATGGTGGAGATCTACCATAACCAAAGGGGGAAGAACTCTATATGGACAGAAAAACCAATAGACATGGGCTATTAAGGGAAAATCAGGAACAGGAGACTAGAGCCAAAGAGGGAAGAGGCGGAGTTCCCAATATGGACTGAATTAATGGGTAGCCAATTGGAAAGAACAGCTTTAAACCAGGAAATCCAAATTACCTTATTTGTCATTTATGTATCAAAAATCCTTGGAAAATATCCAGTGAAAGAGATAAGGTGATTGGAAATTGCTTATGGGTTCTGCTGGTGACAGAATGAAGTATCTCGAGCTATGTGATCCCAAATTAATATACTTGTGAAGTTCTCTTTCTCAGTTGTAAATAAACCCAGTGCTTGGGGACAACTCTCTGCTGAAATTCTGACTGTTAACAATTCTCCCTTGCCAGCAAGAAATCAACTGACTCAGTGCTCATGTGGAATATTTTGTGAGTAGTTTTCATTTGACGGGCTGAACCACCAGTGGTGAGGTATGCTGATGGGGAGTATAACTTGATGGTGAGGACATTTTTTCTCTCTTCCTTTTCATTTGGGGGAGAAATGCTGAAAGGAAAACAAAAATCCAAACACACCCTCTCATTTTTTGGTACTTTACTATTCACAAAGCATAACACAAAATATCTTATTTGAGCCTTAAAACAGCATCCACATTTTTCTGATGAAAACACTGGGGCTCCAAGAGACAGAGTTGGTTACTTCCATGGCAAGGAAGAGGCAAAGCTGGATGCACATTCAAGTCCACTGGACCCCAAATGCCACTAAGCCCCAGCGCTTCCAATCTCCCATCCCAAAATATTTGTTTGATGAAATGTGTTATAAGCAGACTATCTGATGTGGAAAGCTAAATACGAAATTCTCCTTGTGTCTGGCACCTGCCAATTCACTAACTCCTCCCTGTCTCTAAAAATGAATGATGTCCCTAAATGATCATAAGACTACTAGAACTTAAACACTGTCTATTGCAACTGTAATAGTCATACTTATGGGGCTCTGCTAGGCACATAAATCGGGCATGCTTTTATAGCCAGAAATAATTTACTGCATAATGTCTGCCAGTAAATTGGAGCATATGATGATCCTAAATGTGTCTTGTCAGGAAGTAAACCATTCAACTGTAGAAAGGGCACGATATCTGTACATAAAGGCACCCACTTTTGCATCAAGATGAATCTCCACGATCATCGCCTTCCTTTTGGCTTCTATCCCACTGTGAGTGGGGAGCCTTGTGGGGAGAAGGGGAGAAGCCCTTTGACTTTGCTTAAGTTCTCCAAGATTCACAAGCTCCCTGTTATTTGAAATGAAGTTCTCACAACAATGAGCTTTCTATCTCCTGTCCAGAGATACTTGTCAAGTTTTTGTTTGTTGTTGTTGTTGTTTTAGGATATTGAGTATAGTTCCCTGTGCTATACAGTAGGACCTTGTTGTTTATCCATCCTATATATACTAGTTTGCATCTGCTAATCCCAAACTCCCAACCCTTCCCTCTCCCATCGCCCCTTTTGGCAACCACAAGTCTGTTCTCTATGTCCGTGAGTCTGTTTTTGTTTTGTTGATAGGTTCATTTGTGTCGTATTTTAGATTCCACATGTAAGTGATATCATATGGTGTTTGTCTTTCTCTTTCTGATTTACTTCACTTAGTATGATAATCTCTTGGTCCATGTTTGTTTGTTTTTATTTATTTTTTAAATTCTGCACTCTCTGGAGAGGAGTATGGGATCTCTGTATTTACTGCTTTTTGGTCTTTTGCTTCAGGCAATTTTGTATTCTTTCTTCAGTAGTTTCAAACTACAGAAATTGACCCGAGTGTTAGGATTAATCCAAAAATAAACTTCAATACATGGCAGTTGCTTGTCTCTGGAATTCCTCTCTTTCCCTTGACTGGGTAGTACAAAGATACATCATAGATTTCCAGTAGAGTGGTCTGTTCTCTTTCTAAACTTTAGGAAAACCAATTCTTAGATCTGTGGATAAAAGCCTTAAGGTCCACGAACCCCCTTTCTTCCTTGGAAATTTATATCTTAAAAAAATTCTTCATATCGGAGCATAGGTTGGCTCATATGTAGAGGTTGAGAAACCCTCCAAGTAAAAGAACCCACAATCATGTCATTGTTCTCTTGCATGGGAGGGCAGAGAGAAATCACAGTCCTCCCCAGCAGATTGCAGCAAAAAGAATGTTACAATTCTCAGTTAAATTTAAAAGGTTTCCTTGGACAGATGTTTTTCTTTGTAGGAATGCTACATTTTTTTTTTCTCATTTTTATGTCTCTGGGATATTTTGCCTATTTCGGTAATCTGCCAGTCTGGTTATATGGGCTCAGCCACTGGGAAGCTGGCATAACTATCGTGCAGACCACTTAAAACTGAATTGAAGTGGACTCCTGTGAAGAACATTCAGCACGAGACTGGGGCTCCAGCTCTACCACCAGCTCACAGTGTGACCCTGGGGACGTCTCTTCCTCTTCTGGGTTTCATTTTCCTTTTCAGGAAAATTCCGAGATTTGGCTTCATCTTCTCTTTCCAGCCTTTCATAGAGCATTTGTCGGGTGTCGAGTTGGGAAGGGGACATGTCGTGGATGGTCATTAGTGGTGGCTTTGTACCACAGGTACCTTAAGCATTCACTGCACGTGTATTTCACTGCATCTTTGGACGGGGGTTTTCTATGGATTTTTTAAGCTGGGGTATTTGTTTTGTGGCCTTTCAGGAGCCTCAACATTGTTGCAGAACAAATGAATGTCTAGATTGTTTCTTCCTTTAGCAGTAGCACAGCTGACATTCGTGTTACACTTTTAGTTTATAAAGAATTTTCACATTTGGTGTCTCATTTAGACTCAGACACTCACTGAAATGTAAACGGAGGATAGTTATAGAAAAGACACTGGCATTCCTTCCTAAAAGGTCTCAGTAGGGCTTCCCTGGTGGCACAGTGGTTAAGAATCCACCTGCCAATGCAGGGGACACGGGTTTGATCCCTGGTCCGGGAAGATCCTACATGTCGCGGAGCAACTAAGCCCATGTGCCACAACTACTGAGCCTGCACTCTAGAGCCTGAGAGCCACAACTACTGAGCCCCCGCGCCTAGAGCCCGTGCTCTGCAACAGAGAAGCCACTGCAACGAGAAGCCCATGCACCGCAACGAAGAGTAGCCCCCACTAGCCGCAACTAGAGAAAGCCCGTGCGCAGCAACGAAGACCCAGTGCAGCCATAAATAAATAAATTAATTAATTTTAAAAAAAGGTCTGAGTAATATCAATCAATCAGTAAATAAAAAGGTCTGAGTAATATCACCTGGGAAACCTAAAGATTTGAGCAGGTGATGATAAGTATGCAGGTAGGCAGACATTCATCCATCCTTCCTTCCATGCATCCACCCTTCCTTCTTTCCTTTCATCCATGCATCCATGCATCCATCCATTCGTCCTTGCCTCCATTCGTCCTTCTGTTCCCTGACATAGGGAACCCATTCCCTAACGTGAAGGTAACCTGGTACTTGACCTCATATATCTTTTTCTCCTTTTTAAAAATTTGTTTAAAATTTTTACATTTAATAAAATTCACTCTTTTTTGGTGGACAGTCTATGAGTTTTGACAAGTGGATAGAGTCCTTATAACCACTGCCACAGTCCTCCTACAGAGCAGGTCCATCACCCCACCCCACTCCAAAAAATCCTCTCCAGCTGACTCTGTAGTCAGACCCTGGCTTCACCCTTACCTCTCGGCAACCACTGATCTGTTCCTTGTCCCTGTACTTTTGCCTTTTCCAGAGTGTCCTATAAATGGGATCACATAGTACGTGCTTCAGTCTGGCTTCTTTTTCTTAGCATAATGCATTCAAGATTTACTTGTGCTGTTGCAGGGATCAACAGTTTGCTCTCTCTTATTGCTGAGTAGTTGTCCGTTGTATGAATGTATGTTTTGTTTTGTTTTCAGTTCATTCCCCAGTTGAGGGATACTCGGGTTGTTTCCACATTTTGATGATTATGAATAAAGCAGCAATAAACATTCTTCTAGAGGTTTTATTGTGAACATAGACTTTTGTTGCATTTAGATAAACATCCAAAGTGGGATAACGGGGTTGTATTTGTTGTTGCTGTCATTGTTGTTGTTCTTTCACTTGTATTTATTTTTAATTGAGATAACATAGATTTATAACATTATATAAGTTTCATGTGTGCAACATTATATTTCTACTTCTGTATACCCTACAATGTGCTCACATCCAAAAATTTGGTTTCCATCCCGTTTACCCATTTCACCCTCCCTCCCGGCCCCTCCTCCTGTGGTAGCTACTACTCTGTTCTCTGTATCTTTGTGTTTGTTTGGTTTGTTCATTTATTTTGTTTTGTTTGTTTTTTATCAATATTTTTATTGAAGTATAGTTTATTTACAATGTTGTGTTAATTTCTGCTGTACAGCAAAGTGATTCAGTTATATATATATATATATATATATATATATATATATATATATAAACATTCTTCTTTAAAATAAGCTTTTCCGTTATGGTTTATCATAGGATATTGTATATAGTTCTCTGTGCTATACAGTAGGACCTTGTTGTTTGCTTGTTAGTTTTTTATATTCCACATGTTGATGAAAATAACCAATAAACAATCTGTAAAAGCAATAGAAAAGAGTTTTATTTGAGCCAAACTGAGGACTATAGCCCTGAAGACAGACGCTGCACAGTTTTATGTCTTGTCAGAACAAAGAACATCAAACAAGTCAGGGAAACATTCCTTCAAGGTTTCAAAAAATAGATCAGCACGTACACAGCAAGTCAGCGTGGCCTTGGCACCTGAGAAAGGAGTCTTATTGCCAGAGGAGGACCAACATTGGTGTCCCACGAAGGGAGGCATTTAATCTTTATTTTTAACATGGACATTCTTGACTTCTGGTCAATGTGCCCTTTTCCTTAATAATTAAAGGAGATGTACAATGTATGTTTGATAAGCCACAAACAGGCTGTTTTAGCATGAAATTCAAGTGCATTCATGTATAAGCCAGAATGACTTCTTATATCTCCATATGTGAAAATTTCTTTTACTACACATATGAGTGAAATCATAGTCTTTGTCTTTCTCTGTCTTATTCACTTGGTAAGTGTATGTTTAACTTTAGAAAAAACTGCCAAAAGGTTTCCCAAAGTGGCCGTCCTAGTTTGCATTCTCACCAGCAATGTATAAGCGTTCCAGTTACTCTAAGTCTTCACTAGCATGTGGTATCATTAGTTTTTTTGTGGGGTGTGTGTGTGTGTGTGTGTGTGTGTGTGTGTTTAGCCATGCCAATAGGTATGTAGTATATCATTGTAGTTTTAATTTGTATTTCCCCAATGACTAAAGATGTTGAGCATCTCTTCATGTACTTATTTGTCATCTGTATATCACATTTGATGATTATTTAAAACTTTCACCATTAAAAAAATAAGGCTGTTTATTTTCTTAGTTCTACATTTTTAGAGTTCTTTACATATTCTGGGGACAAGTCCTTTGTCAGGTACGTGACTTGTAAATATTTTCCTCAGCCTGTGGCTTGTCTTTTCATTCTCTTGTCAGTGTCTTTGCAGAGCAAAAATTTTTAAATTTTGATAATGTCAAATTTTCAATTTTAACAATATATTATGCTTTTGTTGTAGTATCTGAGAACTATTTCTCTCATCCAAGTTCATAAAGTTTTCTCCTATGTTTTCTTCCTAAAGTTTAAGAGTTTTATCTTCCACATTTTGGTTTATGATTCATTTTTGTTAATTTTTGTATAAGGTGTAGGTAAGGTTCGTATTTTTTTTTTTGCATATGAATGTCCAGTTGTTCTAGCATCATTTGTTGAAAAGATCACCCATGTAGGCTCGATGTAATCACAAGAATTCTTGTAAGAGGGACACAGGAGGGTCAGAATCGGAAGGAAATGAAACGACAGAAGCAGAAGTTGGGGTGATGCCATTGCTGGAGGGGCCATGAGCCAAGGGATGCAGGTGTCCCTAGAAGCTGGAGAAGGCAGGAAACTGTCTCTCCCCTAGAGCCTTCAGAAAAAATACTGTACTGCCTGCTAATACTTTGATTATAGCCTGTAAGACCCATTTTTGAATTTCTGACTGCCAGAACTGTAAGATAATAAATTATAATAAATTTGTATTGTTTTAAGCCACGAAGTTTATGGTACTAGTTTACAGCAGAAACAGGAAACTAATACAGAGAGCTCCATTGAATTGTGTTTGCACTTCTATCAAAAGTCAATTGGCTATTCTGTAGAACTATTTCTAGATTTTCTATTCTCTTCCATTTTTCTATGTGTCTATGCTTTTGCCAATACCACATTGATATATCATTTTTATTTTAACCTGCCCTGAGTTATTTTATTTTCCCTGCTTCATATCTTCAGGATATGAAAATTTGGTCAAGGGTAGTGAAAAGGAAACAAAGAGATAAAAATTACAAAATGACAACCTTCAAGGTAGCCATCTGTATTAGTTAATTACTGCTGAGTAAAAAATTATCCCAAATTTAGTGGCTTAAAACAGAAACACTTACTGTCTCACAGTTTCTGAAGGTTGGGAATCTGGAAGCAGCTTAGCTGGGTGGTGCTGCCTCAGGGTCTCTCATGAGGTTGCAGCCAAGCTGTCTGTCAGGGCTGCACTCATCCTGAGGCTTGACTGGGGTGGACCTGCTTCCAAGGTCACTCATGTGGCGGTCAGCTGGCCTCTGAAAACCTGCTTCCAAGATGACTCACATAGTGGCTGGCATGCTTTAATTCCTCTCTGTAGGCTGCCTGGGTGTCCTTATGACATGGCAGCTGGCTTCCCTAGTGTGAATGATGAGAGACAGAAACAGAAAGAACATTCACCTAAGACAGAAACCATTGTCTTTTTATAACATAACCTCGGACATGATGTCTCATTACTTCTGCCAATGTTCTCTTCACTAGAAGTTGGTCACCAAGTCTATTCCACACTCAAGGGGAGAGGAATTAAGCTCCACCTCTTGAGAAAGTATCACAGAATTTGTAGACATATCTTTGAAACCACTATAGTCTGGCCACAAATTATTTATATCCCTCCCACATGCAAAACACAGTCGTCCGCTCAAGGGCCACTAAGAGTCTCCTCCCATCGCTGCACCAGCTTGAAGTCAGAATCACGTCCTCTAAGCTGAGTCCAGGAGAGGAGAGGATGCTCAGGGGTAGCTATTTAAGATCAGCTCCTTGAGTTCATTCCTGCAACCTGTGAAACTGAAGAAAGGCTGTCTGCCCCCTCCCCCCGTCAACAGACAGTGGTCAACAGACACAGACACAGGATAGCCGCTCTGATATTCCTGTTCAAAAAGGGGGAAACGGGAAGCAGGAAGGAATCAGTGGTCCACGGTGATTCTAAAATCCAGTCAACAAGTTGTAATCCTCTTTCGAGTCCCTTGATTGCATCTCAAGACCTGGGAATAATTCGCCCGTGGTCCTTGACTCCCTCTCCAAACCCTTGGTTTTGCCTCCCAGTCAAACTTCCCTCTTCACAAGAGGTACTCTGTTTTCCTAACCCCAGCTCATAAAGATTTCTCCTATGCTTTCTTTTAAAAGTGAATATTTTTGTTTCACCTTTTAGTTTTCGATTCCTTTTGAGGTCTTTTTTTTTTTTTTTTTTTTTGCGGTACGCGGGCCTCTCACTGCTGTGGCCCCTCCCGTCGCGGAGCACAGGCTCCGGACGCGCAGGCTCAGCGGCCATGGCTCACGGGCCCAGCCACTCTGCGGCATGTGGGATCTTCCCGGACCGGGGCACGAACCCGTGTCCCCTCATCGGCAGGCGGACTCTCAACCACTGCGCCACCAGGGAAGCCCTTGAGGTCATTTTTGAATAAAGTGTGAAGTATGGATTTTTTACTTTTTTGCATATAAATGTCCAATTATTCCAGCACTGTTTTTTTGTGGGTTTTTTTTTTTGTTGTTGTTTTTAAAGAAACTTTATTTTCCAACCATATTTTGTCCATTTTCTGTCTAAGAGTCTGTGGAAGAACAGCTTCCGTGTGTTCCTGCTGCAAGGAATTTGAAAATGTCTTCCTTGTTCATGTGCAGGACCTCAAGGGCTCTGGATATTGTGGAGTTTTCCCTTAAGTTACCATGGGAACCCAGAACACTACCGTGTTGACCCCTCCCTGGGTATCTTGGAAAGTCAGCACCTTTGTTGAAATGTGGCAGAAGTGACCCTGCGCCAGTCCCTAGACAAGGCTTCAAGAGGCTTTGCATGCCTTTGGTTCTTTCTGGAACCCTCTCAGTGCCCTGAGAACAAGCTGAGGTGAGGCTCCAGGAGGATGAGAGATCCTGGTGAGGACGAAGAGCCCAGCTGTCCCAGCCAAGGCCAACCTAGACCATTCAGCCATCGCTCAAACACGCGAGGAGACCCAGACAGGATCAGCAGAGTGAAAACTGATTCACACTTTCTGGGAGAATTTTGTAATACATGAGCCATGTTTTTTGTTTTTGCGGCACGCGGGCCTCTCACAGCTGTGGCCTCTCCCGTTGCGGAGCACAGGCTCCGGACGCGCAGGCTCAGCGGCCATGGCTCATGGGCCCAGCCGCTCCGCGGCACGTGGGATCTTCCCGGACCGGGGCACGAACCCGTGTCCCCTGCATCAGTAGGCGGACCCTCAACCACTGTGCCACCAGGGAAGCCCTGAACCTGTTTTTGAATAAGATAATCTGTAACTATATTTCTGCATAGAAAAATGTCTGGAAGAACATACACATAACTTATTAACAGTGGTTTCCTCTGGGGAGGTGCTACAAATATATTTCACTTTCTATTGTACATTGTATCTTTGTGTATATGAATCTTTACAAATGATCATCCATTTAAATAAATTAATCGTCAAAACATGACATAATTTCCATTTTGGAAAAATGTCAATATAATGTATATATGGCTGTATTGCGAAGTTGCATATGACCATTGCAGTAATTTGATTTTCCTGGATATAACCCTCAGGGCGGTCCTGATGGAGCTGCTAGTTCACAGGGTGATGGCCTGTCCCTACTCCCACTGTGGTGTTTCCATCTTCCCAGCGGCTGGTAAAGTTGCGAGTACCTACTGCTGCTGAAGTCCAGGCAGTGAATTTGTAAGAACATTGGACTTGGCGTCAGAAGACCTGAGTTCAGGTTTAGTATTGGCTTCTCTTTTCTGAGTTTCTGTTTCTTCCCCAGTAAAACTGCACTTCATTCATCAAACAATAAACATTTATTGAGGATTATGGCATGCAGGCCCTGTGGCTGGATGCTAGGGGCCCAAGCTCCTGCCCTGCTTCTCTCCCAGTGGTGATGGGAGAATCAATTCCTACATGAACAAAAGTTAACAAGAAATGGAATTCCAGGCACTTAGCTGTACTTTCAGTGGTTTCATTAAGCAGAAGAAAGAAGACTGAATCCATTATGAAGCAAGTGGAATAGTTTAGTGGTAAAGAACTCAGGCTCACCAGCCAAACTCCTGAGTTTAAAATCTAGCTCCAGCAGGGTTTGGGGGGGAGGTTTCTTTTTTTTTTTTTTTTAAGTGGTTTAAGCTAGCTATTATAAATATATTTAATTAAGAAAATTTTTTTTGGCTGCACTGTGTGGCATGTGGGATCTTAGTTCCCTGACCAGGGATCGAACCCATGCCCCCTGCATTGAAAGCATAGAGTCTTAACCACTGGACCGCAAGGGAAGCCCCTTAAAATCTTTTTTATTTAAAAAAATTTTTATTGAAATATAGTTGATTTACAATGTTGTGTTAGTTTCAGGTGTACAGCAAAGTGATTCGATTATACATATATGTGTATGTATATACATATATTTCTTTTTAGATCCTTTTCCATTATACAGGGGATGTTGCTTAACATTTTTTTTTAAATCTAAAATAAAATATTTTTTTTGGTAAATTTATTTATTTATTCATTTCTGGCTGCGTTGGGTCTTCGTTGCTGCACGGTCTTTCTCTAGTTGCAGCGAGAGGGGGCTCCTCTTAGTTGCGGTGCGCAGGTTTCTCACTGTGGTGGCTTCGCTTCGTTGCAGAGCACAGGCTCTAGGCACGCGGGCTTCAGTAGTTGTGGCACGCGGGCTCAGTAGTTGTGGCTCGCGGGCTCTAGAGTGCAGGCTCAGTAGTTATGGCGCACGGGCTTAGTTGCTCCACGGCATGTGGGATCTTCCCGGACCAGGGCTTGAACCCGTGTCCCCTGCATTGGCAGGAGGATTCTTAACCACTACGCCACCAGGGAAGCCCTAAAATAAATTTCTATTTCTCCTTGTAGAACAAGAATAAAATTTTTTACATCTTGCCCTATTTTGCTGAACATTTCTTTGATTCAGTTTTTCTCCACCTGTAAAATAGGAACAGGAACAGTACACAGCTCATGTGGTTGTTGTAAAGATTAAACGAGTTACTATGTATAAAACACTTGGCACAGTGCCTGGCACATAGTAAGTGCTCAATAAATATTAGCTATGATTGTTATTATTTGGGATGGAGAACACATTAGATCAGTTGTTTCTAACACAAATGTGACCAAGTTGAAACAGAGGGTGATCTGCTTGTGACAAACTTCTCTCCACTTGTGGCTTCATGTATGGCATCTGGCCAACCATGTCAGTGACTAATTACTTTTTCTAAAATTTATTTTGGGACTTCCCTGATGGCGCAGTGGTTAAGAATCTGCGTGCCAATGCAGGGGACGGGTGTTCGAGCCCTGGTCTGGGAAGATCCCAGATGCCGCAGAGCAATTAAGCCCGTGCACCACAACTACTGAGCCTGTGCTCTCGAGCCCGCGAGCCACAACTACTGAGCCTGCGTGCCACAACTACTGAAGCCCACGTGCCTAGAGCCTGTGCTCTGCAACAAGGGAAGCCACTGCAATGAGAAGCCTGCACGCCGCAACTAGAGAAAGCCTGCGCGCAGCAAAGACCCAATGCAGCCAAAAATGTAAATAAATAAATAAAAATAAATAAAATGCTGTGAATTCAGAACACAAAGATAAAAAAATTTATTTTATTGAAGTATAGTTGATTTACAATGTTGTGTTAATTTCTAGTACTATTTACTCTTGCTGGTCCATGAACATCCTCTTAAGACTTTATGTGCCATTGACAAGAATGACAGTCCCAGCTAGAAGAGGGGGTTCCGGAAACAGTTACTGGAAACTCCAGACCAGTTCTCTGGGTCCATGTGGAGAAACTGTGGTAGTCAGCTCCCTACTCGGGGTGACTGTTTCTCCCCATTATTTGAAGAGGTGTGGTGTGTTTGTCCTTTTGTTCCAATTATGTATGGTTTCCACTCAGAAAGTCTTCACATGGTCCAAGATGGCTGTTAGATTTTCAGTCATTCTACTTACACTTGTATTTTTCTTAATGATTTATGCAATCTGGGTGAGTTAAGGAAATAAGTCCTTGTTTTGGGCATGTATGTTTTGCAGATATTTTTGCCAATTTATTATGTCTTTTGTTCTCAAATTGTTTTTCCAACATGAAGAGAATTCTGCAGATATCTTTTCTTCACTTGCTATTCTACAGTGGGTCAAGGAAAGCTTTCTAGAAAAAGTGACTTTAAATTTAAAACTCCAGTGATCCAGCAATCCCACTCCTGGGCATATTTCTGAAGAAAACTCTAATTCGAAAAGATACATGCACCCCAATGTTCACAGCAGCACTCTTTACAATAGCCAAGACATGGAAGCAACCTAAATGTCCATTAACAGATGAATGGATGAAGAAGATGTGGTACAGATATACCATGGAATATTACTCAGCCATAAAAAGAATGAAATAATGCCATTTGCAGCAACATTGATGGACCTAGAGATTATTATTACTAAGTGAGGTAAGTCAGACAGAGAAAGACAAACATCATATGATATCACTTATATGTGGAATCTAAAATATGATACAAATGAACCTATTTATGAAACAGAAACAGACTCACAGACATAAAAAACTTATGGCTACCAAAGGGGAAAGGGGGTGGGGGAGGGATAAATTAGGAGTTTGGGATTAGCAGATACAAACTACTATATATAAAATAGGTAAATAACAAGGTCTTATTGTATAGCACAGGGAACTATATTCAATATCCTGTAATAAACCAGGAAAAGAATAAGAAAAAGTATATATATATATTATATATATATATAAAACTGAATCACTTTGCTGTACACCTGAAACTAACACAACATTGTAAATTGACTATACTTCAATTAAAAAAACAAACAACAACAACAAAAAACCCAATTCCATGGGTGAGAAGCACAAGCCTGGTGAAGAGGCGGGGAAGAGTGGGGACACGTGTGCTCCTCTCTCTGTCATGGTCTTGCCTCTTCTTGCAGCACATCTGCTCCATGCACCTCTTGCTACTGACTTACCTCTTTGGCCATTTCTGATCCCACACAGCTGGCTTGCTCTCACTCCACCCTGGCTTCTATGGTCCGAATATTTGTCAACCACAGTTTCTGAGAAACTCCCTCAATCATGTTCTACATAAGTGTATTTGACATAAATTACTACCATGACTGGGATGCAGGAAAATTAGAGTTATATCTCATTTGTTTTTTTTTGTGACTTGATCAAATTACTCACTTTCCCTATAAAATTCCTACACTGTCTGCAAGAGTAATTAAAGCATTATATGAAGTAATACAAGGCCACAATGCATCGGAAAAAAATTTTTTCTTCTTCTTTTTGGCAGAGGGTTTTGAATCCTTTATCAATATCCACCCAATTCGTATGTTGAAATCCTAATGCCTAACGTGATGGTATCAGGAGGTGGGGCCTTTGAGAGGTGCTTAGTTCATGAGGGTGGGGTTCGTGCTCTTATAAAAGAGACCCCACAGAGCTCCCAAGACCCTTCTGCCACATGAGGACACAGTGAGAAGTCTGAGGCTTGGAAGAGGGTTCTCACCAGAACCTGAACATGCCGGCACCATGATCTTGGACTTCCAGCCTCCAGATTTGTGAGAGAGAAATTTTTGTTGCTTACAGGCTCCCAGTCTGTGGTATTTTGTTACAGCAGGCTGAACAGACTAGGACTCTGACCTTGACTAGTCCTTTCAGTGTAGCCCCTCCCCCCTTCAACTAGACTATCTCAAGGCTCTCAATTTTTTAGTCCAAGGTGAGAATTTCCTGGGCTTGCTCATCCAGTCACAGGTGGGCTGGGTAGGTGGTAGAGGTTCGATAATATGAAATAAGATGATGGCACCTCCCCACTTTTAGCCGGAGCTGCAGGTGGCATGCCCCCACGAGGGGTGCTGTGTGGGCATATAATGACTGACGGTTATTGTTCAGTATGTGCCCACCTCCCAGTCCTCGTGCCAATGAAGGGCTTCAAGATCACTCACACACTGACCAGCTGGCTCAAGGAAAGTTATGCTGTGGGACAAAATGGTTCCTAAAATCTCAGCGGCAAAGATTTTGTGCATGTGGCATGGCCAAGGCTAACTGGCTTCAGCTCTGTCACACGTCTTCTCACTCCAGGACCCAAGCTGAAGGACAGCCCTGATCTGAGACATGCTGCTCACCTGGCAGAAGGAAGAGAAAGATGGTGGAACCGTGTGATGAATCTTAGACTTATGTTTGGACATAGCATCTATTATATCTGTTCAGAGTCCACTGGCCAAAAGAATTCCATGGCCGGGCCTGAGGGTCATGTGGAGGGAGAACAGTCCTCCCAGGGGAAGAGGCGGTAAGTATTTTGAACAAATAAACATTCTCACATAGTTCATCCCAGCCAGTAGTATCATCAGTACCATTTTGCAGGTGAGAAAACTAAGGCTAAAAGGTCAAGGTCATAGATTAGAACTCAGCTCCGTCTGGCTTCAAAGTTGGTCTTTTCTACCATGCAGTCTCTTGAGAATTTTTCTCTTTTTACACTGTGTGGGAACTTGGGATTGTAATTTATTCAGGGCACAACCAACTCTCATCAGCTCCAGAAGCTTCTCCATGAAAATTTCTAGAGCTAACCCACCTTTGAAAGCTTCCTGGAAGGACATGGAGCTAGAAAGGAGTCGGGCTGGGGGAACTGTCCCCATGAAAGACGACTCTATTTCATTTAGTAATTTTTTAACTGTTGAATTATTTATCTGCTTTATGGGTTTGTAGATGGAGATCATCTATCAATATTTGTTTTTGTTTTCTTGTGTGTGTGTTGGGGAGAGTGTGAGATCCTCAAAGCTATTTTCCAGGTAATTTTGGAAACTTCCAGATTGCATTGGATATTTATATGCACAAAAATGATGAATGCAGTGGAGAAAGTGTAACCCATCTACTTCTGGGGAAGAGCAAAAACAACTTTAGATTTAGAAACCCAGCTGCAGCTCCGTGTACCTTGGGGCGGGTGGTGGTGGTGGTGGTGGTGGAGGTGGGGGGGAGCAGAAGTTACAGCCAATAGAATACTTCGCTCTGTTTGTAAGTATCTGTGATTTCTCCTGCCTTAAGTGCAGTTTTACCCATTTCGGAGCCTCTGGTTCCCAGGTGCTTCGTGCTGTCTGATAACACCAGGTAGGGTTGGATTTGCCAGGTTTACGTGTGTCCATCAGGGTGGGGATTAGGGTGAAGGCAGTGCGGCGCCTAGGACGCTCAATTTAAGGAGGCACTCGCAGGAACCCGAGTTCTCTTGCCTCCGGTCCCGGCCCTGGTGTCCACTGTGCCGTAACTCCGCTGGCTGAAAATGCCCCGGGAACGCTCTCTGCCCTCCCCTCCCAGACGCACAGGAGAGCCCGGAGAACCTCCCTGCCCTGTTTCTTGGCTCGGCCAGTGAAGTCTATGTCCAGGTGACCGGGTACGTGTGTCCGGGCCAGGATCAGTGCGGAAGACGGAGAAGAGTGTGCGCGTGAGCCGGCGTTAGGCCGGGCGGGTCCATATCCGGGTGGACCCGGTGGGTGGGACCGCCCCTCCCTCCAGGTCCCGAGGTGGGTGGGGGTTGGGGAGTGACGCGCGGAGATTCCCTTTCGCACCTTCCCATCCGAGAGGGGGCGGCAGGGTGTGGATTCCGGGCGTGCCCACCCTGCGCATTGGCGCTGGGAGCGCCCCGAGCCCTGGGCCTGAGCGGCCGCGGGGACTGGAAAGCAAAGGAGGAGGAACCGGAGGAGGGCTTGCCGAACCGGCCACCCGCTCCGAACTTGCCGGGGAAACTAGTGCGGAGGGAGGGGCCGGGGCCCGGGCCGCGGCCGGAGGAGGGGCGGCCGCAGCTGCATCCAGCCCCGTTGGCTTCCTTCCCAGCTCTTCTTTGCCTCCTCCTCCTCTTCCTCCTGTATGAGTCAGGCATTTCCTGGGGATTTGGAGCAGCCACGCGCGGCCCGGGTGCCCGGAGCTGTAGCCGCCGCCGCGCCAGGAGCTCCAGCGCCGGGGTCGCCACCGCTGCGGGCACCCGCGTCCCAGGCGCGCGCGAACCATGGAGAGGGCGGCCCAGGGCGCAGACGGCGGCGGGGGCAGCAACAGCAGCAGCCGCAGCAGCAGCCGCGCCACCTCGGCGGGCTCCTCGCCCTCCTGCTCCCTAGCGGGCCGGGGGGTCTCCGGTCGGTCGGCGGCCGCCGGGCTGGGCGGCGGGGGCAGCCGCAGTAGCCCGGGCTCGGTGGCCGCTAGCCCGTGCGGGGGAAGCGGCCCGCGGAGGGAGCCGGCGCTCGAGGGCGTGCTCAGCAAATACACCAACCTCCTCCAGGGCTGGCAGAACAGGTAACGCGCCGGCCGCCCGCCCCTCCCTGCGCGCCGCTTGTTGTGAGTGTGAGTGTGTGCGCGCGCGATCGGGCCGCCGGCGAGCCGGGGCCGCCTCGGCACCCGGGCCCTTCCCAGGTCCCCGCTCCCCTCAGCGCGCCGCCACCCCACCCCGGGACCGCATCGCAGTGGCGGGGAGGGAGGGAGAGCCCTGGCTCCTGCTGGGACTGGAGCGGCGGGCGGGCGAGCGCGCTGGTCCCCGGGCCCTGACTGCTAGCGGTTTCCCGTACTCCTGGAGAATGGCTGAGGACGGGAGGCAGAGGGGGCGTGCTTGACGCCTGGATGAAAGAGCTATTACATCTGATCCCATCACAGCAATTCTCCCCATATCATAGTTCATTTAAAACTTTGTCGTTTAAAGACATCACCACCACCAGAAACCAGCCATTTATCCTCGGCGGCTTCCGGCGCGCATGCTAGCCCCCTGCCCAGTTGGTGGCCGGGAACCTCCAATCTCTGCGACGGAAGTTTAGGGTTTTTTTGTTTTTTGTTTTCCTTTGACACTCTCTCCCCTTTCGAAATGGCAGGTCGCTATTTAAATTATTATTATTATTTTCCCCCTTTAGGTGTTTTTTGAAGTTCCCTGCTCACTCTACCCTCACAGTTGGGAAGCCTAGTTATGGACACGTGGAAGGATGGGTGTCAAGGGAAGGGGTCGCGGTGCTGTGTGGACTGAGTAGTGAGAATAGTGAGGAACACTTGAAAGGAGCAGATGGGGTACTGCAGCTGACATTTTTAAACTTTGTTTTTCAAAAGCAAGTCAAAGGAGAATACATATCCATGCAAGGAGAATGGGGCTTTTTGGAGAGGTTGTTGATGAGATCTTGTGTCTGGTCCTTAATAGCCCTTGGATGTTAGGACTTGGGGTTCTTAAGGATGCTTGTGAGCGTTGAATCACACCCTGGGAACTCTTGCTTCTCTCTGCTGGTTAGTAGAGTACTTGGTCCTCTCTCCCTTTGTAAGTTTCAGATTGTTTACGGCTGAAACAGCAGGCAGTTATTTACATGAAACACAACTAAGAGGAAGGTGGAAGGTTCCATCCTACCTATGGAACCTGAGTTGATATTATAGACAAAGAACTTTCACGGGGGTTTCCTTGGAGATCTGCTACTGTGTTAGTGGAAGTTGCACCTTAACTTTTGAATCCTTTTATTTCTTAAAATAGCCCCAGTGTCTGCTCTTGGCTCTCCCTTTTCCCCTTCAGTTCTTGGAGAGCTGAAAGGATGGGTCGAGTGCCGAGAGGAGACAGATGAGAGGGCTGAATCTGATTTCAGTTCCTGGTAATTGCGTTGTTAATGGCACCTCACTATGCCTTGCTGGTGATAGCATTTGGTTTGTGTGTTGGACAGTCACCTTTAATGCTTTTTTTCCCAAGTAGCTTATGAGGCCAACAGAGCTTCTACCCTGGATTACTGTTATTTCACTTGGGGATGGCATTTTACCTGCAATGTATATTAAAGGATTTGTTCTTTGGAGTGGATTTAGGGGGAATTGGAGTAACTCATGCTTTTGTGTATCTAAATCTACTGGAGTATTTAGGTTGAAGGCCAGATTGAGAAGAGGCAAAATTTGTAATAATGATTATAATAATAATAACAACAACAACAACACGTACTTGATTGCAGGCTACACAGGTGAAATGTACTGTGTGTGCTGCTGAGGTCTCATCTTTATTGAGTTTGTTTACTGTGGTTTATAGCTGCCTGCCAATGTTTGTTCTCATCATAGTAGATGCACCGGTTTTGAAGTCTACCACTGACTCCAAAAGCATTGTCTCTTTCTAATGGTTAATGTCTCAGTGTCAGGTTTTGTTTCCCACATCTGTGGCCAAGGGTCCATTTAGTGATCCGGAGAAAATCTGTGATGGCTGTGACTGCATACTTTCTTCTCAAGGGGTCTTATAAAGGAAGATCTGGATCAGTGAAAAGGAAGAGGGAGGAGGACAAAGACAGAAACTTTGAGAATATATTCGTTTGTCCATTTAATTATTCAGAGGCACCATTCCAGCCACTCTGGAGCTACTCCAGTGTTTAAAACACATGGGCATCTTCTCATCAAGTAGTGGAGGGGTCGCAGGATTCAGAAATGGAAGGAGCCCACCCTTCCCCAGTCCAGGGAATTGCCTTGGTGCAAGTAGGTGGGCTGGGTCAAGCTCCGTGCATTTGGGGGCCTCATGGTGTGTTCCTTTGCAGTTCTTTTCAAATTGCCTGCAGTTAATGAGAAATCTCCAGCCTCGAAGTCCTTGGTGAGTGTTCCTAGGCTGCCACGCTGTTGATAACATCCTCCACCGGCTCCTAGGGATTCACACCAGTCACCCCCTAGTCACCACTTTACTCTGGTGTCTGCTTGCATGTCCTCAAGTTGCTGTAAAGCTTATATTTTACCATTCAGTGTCATATTCTGCCTTATTTGTAGCACTCTCATTTTCATCCCCATGCCCTGAGGAAGGTGGTGTGGCCAGAACACAAAATAAATGACATAAACAGAGGTGACAGGAAGGAAAACTACACAGGTGGGACACGCCCAGGAGAGCATGTCCAGGACACTTGGCTCTCTCATTGGCTGAGAAAGTGTGAATTAATCAGAGCCGGGGCAAGTGGGGAGGGGAGGGGAGGGAATATCCATTAAGGAGTTTCTATAATCCATTATTATAGTTTTTTTTTTTTTTTTTTTTTTTTGCGGTACGTGGGCCTCTCACTGTTGTGGCCTCTCCCGTTGCGGAGCACAGGCTCCGGACGCGGAAGCTCAGCGGCCATGGCTTACGGGCGCAGCCGCTCCGCGGTGTGTGGGATCTTTGCGGACCGGGGCACGAACCCGTGTCCCCTGCATCGGCAGGCAGACTCTCAACCACTGCGCCGCCAGGGAAGCCCTATTATAGTTCTTTAAAGAAAATATTTCAGACGTTACAGCATGGTAGAGATTTGTAAGATGGCATTAAAGAGTAAATGCCTCTAAACAAATGAATACAATTTCAGAAAGAGGTAGGTGTGGTCCAGTGGTTAGGACTCTGTGATTCCACTGCGGGGGGCCTGAGTTCAATCCCAGTTTGGGGAACTAGAATCCCACAAGCTGCACGGCCAAAAAAAAAAAATGGAACCAGCTTCTAATTCTTTTTCAGGTGATTGTTGGGGTTGTGAGAACTCAGTAAAACACTGAAAAGCAAATCTTGAATAGGATAAGGAAGATGAGTGTTGGCAAAAGAAAACCTCAGGCCACCAATGGACATTTATTTGGAAAGTTAGAGCAGTGTCCTGACATCAGCATTTAGCACACCGGTTACCTTGGGCCAGTTCCCTAATTGCCCTGGGCTTTCGTTTTCTCATCTGTTAAATGTCGAAGGTGGTGTTACCCCTATGCTTCTCATTAGTTCAGTGTGGGGATTAAATGAAGACACCGGTGTATAAGGGGCTGAGAATAGTTCAGGATCCTGAGAAGTGGGAGCTATTATTAGATCTTCAATTTGCCCCATGGTAAATGGACCCTTTCTGGTCCATAAAACTCTTGGTCTGTTTTTTGAATGCTGGAATGACTCTGGGACTCCATTAACGTAATTATCCTAGAGTTCTTTGAGAGGAGAGAGATCATTTAAAACTTGGAACTAGACATTTACATCTCTGTGGGAAGTGACTTACTCCCTCTTCCAGCCTCTAATCCCCATCTCCCTTCCTTGCTTTTCCTCCTAAACACTTAACCGCTAGCTGACATGCTCCGTATTTACTCTTTTGTCTTTCTGCACTAGGTGTTAGCTCCCTGAGGACAGAGAATAATTTCGCCTGTCTTGTTCACTGCTGTATTGCCAGTGCCTAGAACAGCGTGTGGCATATAATAAAGGTTCAGCAAGTATTATTGAATGAGTAAGCAAAGGAATGCATGACAGAGAAGAAATCAAACCAGGACTTAGTTCTGTTTTGGCCAGTGTTTGCTACTGTTATAATTCTTAGTTCTCTACCTGCTCATAGCCTTGTCCTTGAGTTAGTATGTTTATCATTTGCCCTGCTGTCTGCAACCATCAGTCTTTGTCTTCTGGGTCAGCAGACATGCCCACCCTGACTTCAGACCTACCACAACCCACCCAGGGTAGACCTTTAGGGACTAGATTTCCAGGACTTGCTTTTGTCTTGATCTGCGTTAACGTACTTTGAGAAGGTAGTGTTTAGCCTCCAGCCGTGATTTCCCAGGATTTTGGGGCCACCTGGCCCATTTAGCCAAGCCAGTAGGGGCATATATTAACTTTAAAAATCATACTGCATTAAAATGAATGGTTTTTGAGTATTCCGGTAGTTTTAGAGGTAATTGGTGGTGCTACTAGGGATGAAAATCACTGCTCTGGTTTAACGTTCTTGCCTCTGTGTACTTTGGAAGGTTTTGCACATCTTGCTGTCCGGGTTGTCAGATTGTTCTGAGGCTGCACTCAAATAGTTTAGGGACACTAGATCGTTTCATTGACAATAATAATAAAGGGGCGGTTGCTTAGGTTACAAAACTGCATATTACATATAATATATGTAATATGCACAATATATGTAATACATTATATATGTTATAACCTGCTGCACTCCCTGCAGGATCCTCTCTTCCCCACCTTTTAATTATTTTATTATTATTATTTTAAATTTATTTATCTATTTGGTTGCACCAGGTCTTAGTTGTGGCAGGTGGGCTCCTTAGTTGTGGCAGGCAGGCTCCTTAGTTGTGGCAGGCGGGCTCCTTGGTTGTGGCAGGCTGGCTCCTTAGTTGTGGCAGGCGGGCTCCTTAGTTGTGGCAGGCAGGCTCCTTAGTTGCAGCACATGGGCTCCTTGGTTGTGGCATGAAAACTCTTAGTTGCGGCATGCATTTGGGATCTAGTTCCCTGACCAGGGATCGAACCTGGGCCCCCTGCATTGGGAGCACGGAGTCTTAACCACAGCACCACCAGGGAAGTCCCCTCCCCACCTTTTATTTCTGTTTTAAAAAATTTATTTATTTATTTGTTTTTTAATTTCTGGTTGTGTTGGGTCTTCCTTGCTGCGTGCAGGCTTTCTCTAGTTGTGGTGAGTGGGGGCTACTCTTTGTTGCGGTGCTCAGGCTTCTCATTGTCATGGCTTCTCTTGCTGCAGAGCGCAGGCTCTAGGCATGCCGGCTTCAGTAGTTGTGGCACATGGGCTCAGCAGTTGTGCGGTCTCTAGAGCGTAGGCTCAGTAGTTGTGGTGCATGGGCTTAGTTGCCCCGCGGCATGTGGGATCTTCCCGGGCCAGGGCTCAAACCCGTATCCCTTGCATTGGCAGGCAGATTCTTAACCACTGCGCCACCAGGGGAGCTCTCCCCTGCTTTTAAAACATACATGTATTTGAGGAGATTTACACCAAATGGTTACCACAGTTTTCCTTGGTTGGTGGGATTGTGGGTGATTTTTATTTTCTTCTCTTCTCTATTTTCCATTATTTTTCCCCCCTAAGGTGAACTTGCATCCATTTTGAGGTTCGAAAACGTTATAGAGAAAAAGGAAAGCTGCCCACACCTTTTCACATAATCTCTGAATAAATGAGTTTTTGAGGGTAAATTTGAAGTCTAACATACATTCAGAAAAGTACACAACTCATAAGCGTACATAATTCAATGACTTTTCGTACACAGAGCACACCCAGATCAAGAAAGAGCAGCCCCCAACCCCATCCCTTGCAGTCATCCCCTCAACCCCCCCGGAGGGCTCCACTATTCTGTTTTCTAGTACCGTAGATTAGTTAGGCCTTTTTTTGAATTTCATATCATACAGGATGTGATCTTCTGTATCTGGCTTCTTTCTCTTAACATTATGTTTGAGAGCCCCATCCATGTTGTGGTCTGTTTATTTCCACTACTGTTTGGTGTTCCATTGTGTGAATATACTAAATATGTTTATATCTATTGCAGATGCAGATAGACATTTGAGTTCTTCCCAGTTTTCGGCCCATACGAATAGTTTTGGGAAATAATATGTATGCCTTTCTGTGGGTGGATACCTAGGAGTGGAGATATTGCAAATGTCCCCCTTATGAGATATTGCCAGAGAGTTTTGCAGAGTGGTTGTGTCTGTTAATACTCCACCAGAAATGTGTGAGTTCCAGCTGTTCCACAGACTCTTGCACACTTGACATCGTCTGTTGTTTTCATCGTAGCCAGTCTGGTGGGTGTGTGGTGGTATTTCATTGTGTGATTTTGATTTGCCTTCCCTGAAGACTAATGAAGTTTAGCATCTTTTCATGTATCTATTGGCCATTTGGATGTCATGTTTTGTAAGGTGCTATTTAAGTCCTTTGTCTATTTATATATTGGGGTATCTGCCTTTTTCGTATTGACTTGTAAAAGTTCTTATCTGCATACAAGTTCACTGATGGATCTGTGTACACATGCACACAGGCAGTGCATATTAGAGAAGGCAGCTATCTTTCACTCTATGGTTTGCGAGTTCATCACTTACTAGTGTCTTGGTAAACATAAAATCTTAATTTTAATGTCACATTTTCAATGTTTTCCCTTTATGTTTGGTTCTTTTTGAGTCCTGTTTAGGAAATCTTTGCCTAACCCATGGTAATGAGATGTTCTCTGATGTTTTCTTTCAAGAGGAAAAAAAACGCTTTTATTAATTTGAAATTAATAAATTAATTTCTTAGGAGTTTGAGTTGATACTGGGGGAATGTAGACTGCTGGCAGAAGCAATACAGCTTTTTTTTTTTTGCGGTATGCGGGCCTCTCACTGCTGTGGCCTCTCCCGTTGTGGAGCACAGGCTCCCGTTGCTTAGGCTCAGCGGCCATGGCTCACGGGCCCAGCCACTCCGCGGCATGTGGGATCTTCCTGGACCGGAGCACGAACCCGTGTCCCCTGCATCGGCAGGCAGACTCTCAACCACTGCGCCACCAGGGAAGCCCAGCAATACAGCTTTAAGGCTTCCAGTCTGTATTAGTTTTCTTATGGCTGTTAAGAAAAATGACCACAAACTTGGTAGCTTTAAACAACAGGAAGTTATTTTCTCATAGTTCTGGAGGGCAGAAATCCGAAATCAGGTTCACTGGGTTGAAATCAAGGTGTTGGCAGGACCGTGCTCCCACCGGATACTCTAAGGGAAGATTGCTTCTTGCTTCTTCCAGCTTCTGGTGGCTGCCGGCGTTCCTTGGCTCGTAACCGCATCACTCCAGTTTCTGCCTGTCTTCATGTTGCCTTCTCCTCTGTGTGTGTCAAATCTCCCTCTGCTTCCCTGTTAGAAGGACTCCTATGAATGCATTTAGGGCCCACCTAGATAATCCCTCCATTTCAAGATCCTGAATTTTATCAATCTGCCATATGCCAAAAACTTTGTTGTGTAAGGTAACAGTCACAGGTTCCCGGGATTAGGATGTGGACATCTTGGTGGTGGGGGGTATTGCATCCCAACAGTCATAATTCTAAGGTGGTTCTTTAGTTCACCAGCTCCCTTCCCCATCCACCTTTCCTGCCTTCCACCAGTTGCCATGGTGACAGCCATCTCTCCCATGGAAGGGCGCAGGTTGCTGTCATGACTATAATGGGCTTGTTAGGAAGCATCGGTGGTCTCATTCATCTTTGTTTGCTCGACAGACCCCCTTGGGCAAATATTAGGTAGGTAATATTGTGAGGGAAATTGTTTTCCATTTTATCATCAGAATGACTCATTAGTCCAAGGACTTCTTTTTAAAGTTATAATTAACATACAATACACAGGTCTTAGGTGTTCTGTTTGAATTTTGATACTTGTTTATACCATGTAACCACTGCTCCAAAAGGTACAGAACATTTCCACCCCCCAGGAAGTTTCCTTGTGCTTCTTTCCAGTCCATTCCCCTTTCCCTGCAATCTGTCTCTGATTTTTATCTCCATGAATTTGTTTTGTCTCTTTGGGTTTCATGTAGATAGAACCATACAGTATATCCTTTTCGGAGTCTGGTTTGTTTAGTTCAGGAAGATGTTCTGAGATGCGTCCACATTGCCGCCCCTGTCAGTAGTTTATACTGGGTTTCTTTCTGTTGTTGAGTCATAGCGCATTTGTGGTTATACCACAGTTTGTTTATTGATATACCTGTAGGTGGACGTTTGGGTGGTTTCTAGTTTTTGGCTATGACAAATAAAGCTGCTGTTTGTGTACAAGTCTGTGTGTGGACATAAACTTTATTTCTCTTGCGTCAACACTGGGGTTGGAATTGTAGGGTCCTAGGAGAGGTGCATGTAGAAACTGTTAGAGTGGCTGGACCGTTTCTCACTGCTCACCATCAGTGTGTAAATGAGTGCATTGCTCTCCATCCTGGCCACCTTCTGTGTTGCCACCTGGGAAGCTTTTGGAAGCTGGGACTGCCTCCTTCGCCTGGAATCGCCTTGCTTCTGAGGGGACAGCCTGCAGGAGCACAGGCTGGTGACGTGCTTAGACCCCCTTGCTGGTCCAGCTTTGCCTCGTTTTTGCTGCACGACCTTTACAAGTCACTTACCTCTTTGGACCCTGGTTTCCTCATCTGTGCATGAGGCCAGCCTTGTAGCGTTGCTGTGAGCTCCTGCATGCATCGCGCCTGGCAACAGTGCCTAGCACGCAGTAGTTTGTTTGCTGGGAGTCTGGTATTTTAAACAGACCAGTGGGTGACTTCGTGGAACCTGGGGGTGAGTTGGTGGTCATTGTTGACCCAGCCGTAGCCAGCATGCAGCTATTTCTCAGCCCTTCCTCCCCCACTCAGGGCCCCAGGTGACAAATGGTTTGATTTGTGTAGCGGATGCTGGTCTCCATTGGCTGCCCAGCCTCTGGCCCGGCAGGGTGTGCTCCAGTGGACAGCTGTTTGAGAACCCTGGGAGGAAAGGAGAGATGAGGGCCTTTGTGTCCTAAAAGCAGGATTGAGATGATTGTGCCAGAAATGTGGGAGGTGTTTTGCACATTTCCTCTGGGCGACTCCTGATGGAATTTCGGGCCTGGCCAAGACAGAATTAGAAAAAAAACCAACCAGAATTTGGTTTTGATAAGCCAGACTCGATTGGATATGGTCACAGCCCAGAAAGAAAGTGCTTTATTTGTGCCTTGTGTAATGTTATCAAGAATAACGATACAGGGCTTCCCTGGTGGCACAGTGGTTAAGAATCCACCTGCCAGTGCAGGAGACATGGGTTCGAGCCCTGCTCTGGGAAGATCCCACATGCCGCGGAGCAACTAAGCCTGTGCGCCACAACTACTGAGCCTGTGCTCTAGAGCCTGCAAGCCACAACTACTGAGCCCACGTGCCACAACTACTGAAGCCCGTGCACGCCTAGAGCCCATGCTCCGAGACAAGAGAAGCCACCGCAATGAGAAGCCCGCGCACTGTAACAAAGAGTAGCCTCCACTCGCCAACTAGAGAAAGCCCTCGCGTGGCAACGAAGACCCAATGCAGCCATAAAAAAATAATAATAATAATAATAACGATACAATCAGGAAATGTGGTACACAAGCCTGTTCTTTGAAGGTCAGAGAAGGCATTTGAGCCGTGAATAACTTTTTCACGTTGTGCGGTAGTTTTTAAGGGACTATTTCTGTTTCTGTGTGGTTTGGTCCCTTTTTAGAAATATTTTCATGAAAATATAACAAGTTGAAAGACAACCGACCTCAGTTTTTAGTAACTCTTTTCCAGGACATGTTGTGTTTATCTGCAGTGCTGGTCATGTGGCTGGTGAGCCACGAGCAGATATTGGGAACCACCGAGGAAGCCGTGGGATTCAGGTTCTCCTGAGTGTGTGAGGGTCTGGGGCTCTCTGTGAGCCCCTTGTTCGGGGGGAGTTAAGTGGACTAGGCAACAGGTACGTCGCTGCAATGGTCACTCCGTCAGAACTGTGATGGGTTGTGAACAGTGCAGGGAACGCCACCACGGTAGTTTTTCTGGGCCCCTTGGTTGTTCAATTGGGAGACTTTCCAAGCCCTGCATGAGTTGGCAGCATCAGCCCCCAAACACACTGCTCTCTATGTGTAATTAGGCCTGATGGATGTTCACATCCCGTGTACTTGTTGAGCACCTTTTATGTGTATACCAAACACCGTGCAGTATTTCTGGAGAAAACTCTAGTTCAAAAAGATACATGCACCCCAGTGTTCATTACAGCGCTAGACATGGAAGCAACCTAAGTGTTCATTGACAGATAAATGGATAAAAAAGATGTGGTACATACACATACACACACACACAATGGAATATTACTCAGCCCTGAGAAAGAACGAAATAATGCCATTTGCAGCAACATGGATTGACATAGAGATGATCCTACTAAGTGAAGCAAGTCAGACAGAGAAAGACAAATATATGGTATCACATGTGGAGTCTAAAAATGGATACAAATGGGCTTATTTACAAAATTGAATATACTCACAGACATAGAAAACAAACTTATGGTTACCAAAGAGAAAAGGGGATGGGGGAGGGATAAATTAGGAGTTTGAGATAAACAGATAGAGACTACTGAATATTATATATAAAATAGATAAACAATGAGGTCCTGCTGTATAACACAGGGAACTATATTCAGTATTCTGTAATAAACCATAATAAAAAAGGATATGAAAATGAAATGTACATGTATAACTGAATCACTTTGCTGTACACCAGAAACTAATACAACATTGTAAATCAACTGTACTTCAATTAAAAACAAATAAACAAATGCTCTGAGAGATGTGGGGGTCAGAAGAACACAGTGCAGCCCCTGCCTTATGGAGCTGACAGCCTGAAACAGGGGTGGCCAACTTTTCCTATAAAGGGTCAGACAGTTAATATCTGGCTCTGTGGGCTCTGCGGTCTCCATGGCAATTCCTCAACTCTCCCATTGTAAACAACTGGGTGTGTCTGTGTTCCAGTAAAACTTTATCTACAGAAACAGGTGGTGGGCTGGATTTAGCCTGTGGGCTGTGGTTTGACCATCTCTGGTCTGAAATGACATGCAGACCCCTCAATCAGGGAGTCAAGGCAGCCTCATGTGGTGGCAGAGGGTATGGATTCTGCAGTCCAACAGCCTGTGCTTGCATCCTGGCTCTGCTGTTTACAACCTGTGTGGCCGTGGACCATCTAGTTTACCTCTCTGTGCCTCAGTTTCTTCATCTGTAAAATGGGGGTGTTATAGCGTCTGTGTCATAGGGTTGTTGGGATCAGCTTCAAAGCTGTGTGTAAAGGACATAGAACAGGGCGTGGCCCATAGAAAGCACTTATGATACGGGGTGGGGTGGGGTGTGGGGGGGTGATGCTACCCGAGAGGAAGCACCTGGGGAGAGCCCTACCTGGTGGGGATAGAGGGGAAGTGGCAGGTGAGGGGAGACCTAGGATGTCTAGGGGGTTCATCGTGCAGCCCAGGGCTTGGGGAGAACTTCCCTGGTAGAAGCTCTGTGAGTACAAAGGTTGGGAGGCATGGAAGGAGGGAGATAGTTTGGTATGGCTGGAATGCAGGTGGTACATGGGCTGTGACCAGAGCCTAGCCAGTAAAAGATAGACCAGGCTGGAAAAGCCTGTTTCCCGAAGGACATCACAAGCCATGGAGACCACAGGTCATAAAATGTCAGCACTGCCAGAGGGGAAGGGATACATTTGTGGGCCCAGGGAGCATCGGACACTTTACATTTACAATTTAATCCTTAACATGGGATGAGAGGTGTTGCAGATTTATCCAGTCTCCCCTTCTTCTATAGTCATAGAACCCCAGTTTTAATCTGGATGTGTGCTTTGTCCTAGATAAAACTATATTTGCACCCCTCATTCCCCCCTCGCAGCTAGGGATGACCATGCGATTGTATTCTGGTTACAAGCAGAGTGGTCACATAGTTTCCTGGAACCTTCTTTGTGCCTTTCCCCTTTTTTCCTTATTGGAATATAGACATGTGGCCAAAACTGGAATACAGACGTGATGGCTGGAATTCCAGCAGTCGTCTTTTTTTTTTTTTAATAGATTCCTGGAGTCATGGCAGGTCCTCCATTTTTTAAAATATTCATTTTATTTATTTGGTTGCGCTGGGTCTTAGTTGCGGCAGGCGCACTCCTTAGTTGCAGCATGTGGGCTCCGTAGTTGCGGTTCGCCGGCTCCTTTAGTTGCGGCATGTGTGGTCCTTTGTTGTGGCAGGCGGGCTCATTAGTCGCGGCATGTATGTGGGATCTAGTTCCCTGACCAGGGATTGAACCCGGGCCCCCTGCATTGCGAGGACGGAGTCTTACCCAGTGGACCACCAGGGAAGTCCCCCAGCAGTCATCTTGAGTCTTTAGGTGACTGGGATGAAGGCTATCAAGGCAGAAGATGCCTCTGATGACTTTGTTGATCCGAGCCACCTCACAAATCCTGGGCTGCCATCTTCTGGACTTTTCTATGATTGGGGGAATAAGGTTTTTTTTTAAGTCACTATTCGCAGCCAAATCTAACCCTAACTGATGCAGATGGAATCTCTGTTTTACAGATGAAGAAACTGAGGCAGAGTGACCTAAGTTGCCCAGTTAGTCAGGTATGGAGCCAGGATCTGTCTGACTCTGGAGCATGTTTTCTTTCCATTACCCGGGAAGGAACTTGGAGATCTTCTACCCCCTCATTTTATAGATAAGATCACTGAGGGCTTTGCCTCAGGGTAAACCAGCAGTTCATTCCACTGCAAGGTAATCATTGCTCTGTTTTATCCCTCAGTCACTCTCTCTTCAGCCCTGGCCTTCCCCAAGAAGGGCCCCTGTGTTGTAATTAGTGATTTTGTAGCCTTCCCCTGGGCAGAATTTCCTTCTGTGAGTAGTTGATGTTTGGTGGGTTTTCCCTGGTCAGAAACAGGCACTGTTTTTGGGCTGTATGTTTAGAGCTTTCACAGCCTTGCCTCTTGCCTCCTGTAGTTCTTAGTCATATCTTTTCTTACTGTACTGTCCTGTCTTCACTCGGGCTCCAAGGGCTGGCTGAGGGGCCCTGTGACTGTTTGGAACCACTGACAGATGAATCTTGATTGACATGGAGAACTCCCAGGTCATGAAGCTCAGAGTGTGGACTTTGGCTAAAATGTTTTGAATCCATTTTGCTGTTGGGATTCTCGTGTAGCTGAGTTCCACCCTATTACTAATACCTTAAAAATGGGCCTCCCGACCCCTTTGGCTAACCGCTCAGCACAGAGCTTTTCTGTGTGCCTGTTCCAGCTGACTCATTTCGTGTATTGGTCCCAAAACGTGGAACAGGACAAAAGGCAATCTGTGTTGCTAGTGCTGTTGAGAGAGCATTGTTGCATACTTATTATATATGTGGCATTTCATATTTTGTCACTTTCTGTACTAGCAACAATCTTTGTGGTCATTTTTATTCGCCTGGCTAATGTATGCCTTTTTCTTTTTGTGAGGTCCCCATTTGATACCTTGCCCCGAAGTGCATTGTAACACTATTGTAGTCACTTAGTTAATCTCGAGTTTCCTGTAACTGAAATTTTTTTTGTTGAACGTCAGTTTTCGTGATTCCTTTGGGGTCAGCTGAAATTCAGGAAAAGAGTATTAAAAGCCAAAACTCTCTATATTTTTCCTCACATTGAATAACAAGATAGGATTGACATAAAAATACTTTAGAAAATCTTTGTGTCAAAGAAACAGGACTAAACTTGTGAAATCAAGTTTAAGTCTGGGCGAAGTCATTTTTTGAACAAAAGCAAAGCATAACCTAACTTGGAAGAGACTAAATCGTAGTTATCCGTGTCATGGAATTGTCTGAATTTCTGTTTATCTAAAGGCTTGCTTCCTTTTCCTTTCCAGCATTGTAGCAGTTATTGGTATTTTTAGTGTTTTTTGTTTTGTTTCCGTCTTTATTTTTGCTTTCTTAGTTTGAAACTGTAAATTCCCTTTTAACACTTCAAAATGTACATTTTGTAACAACCAAATATAACTTGTGATCTCATTTTTTTCTGTAAATGACATTGACAGTATGCAGTCTATAACTAACAGTACTGTATCCACGTTAATTATTTGATTTTAATATTTGTACACTGAAGTATATGGGGGTAAAGGGGCATTATTTTGGCAACTTACTCTCATGTGGTTCAGGTAAAATGTGTGTGCGTATATAGAGAGAACGAGAGAAAATGATAAAGCAACTGTGGTGAAATGTTACTAGATCTTTAGTAATAAATAGTTTTGTATCTTTGTAACTTCTCTGTAAATTTGGAACTTTGTTAACAAGTTAGCAAAAATTTGTTTGGCTTATTTTTTAAAAAGGCTGTGGGGCATGCAGTATATACTTCCTGGCCCAATGTAGTATGCATCTAATAAAAATTACCCAGTTTGCCTTAACCTCTAATCTTCTCAAGTGGCCACTGAGGCAGCCATCCTGCCTACGTCATTCACTCTGGTTTGGAAGATACCCCAGATGTGGTAAAATGATTCTTAGACAATTCCGGACGTTAGCTATAGTGAAGCTGGTGGGAATTGTTAGTGCCTGGGAGCAACTGTCCATTAAACTAGGTAATGCCACCATATTTGCAGCTTATGGAAAGACCATTCAACCAAAGGCTTGGAGATTTGTGTTTTTAATCCCTTCCCTGTCTAGTTGTTTCATTTTATATGGATGTCAAACTTTTTTTTTTCCATCTGTAAATGAGATGAAGTGAGAAGCATATTGCTTGTTCTGTCTGACTGCAACATAGGAAAATTAGAATGAATTATCATTTATAATCACTTTTAAACCTACAACTTATAAATTCTGTTATCTAGAATTATGGTGATGCTTGTTTTAAAATTACCTGTGAAACATTTGTTGAATAAAGAAGGCAACAGGGGAGCTTCCCTGGTGGCACAGTGGTTAAGAATCCGCCTGCCAGTGCAGGGGACACAGGTTCGATCCCTGGTCCGGGAAGATCCCATATGCCGCGGAGCAACTAAGCCCGTGTGCCACAACTACTGAGCCTGCATGCCTAGAGCCCGTGCTCCACAATGAGAGAGCCTGTGCACTGCAAAGAAGAGTAGCCCCTGCTCGCCGCATCTAGAGAAAGCCTGTGCGCAGCAACGAAGACCCAACACAGACAAAAATAAATAAATTTATTAAAAAAAAAAAAAGGCAAAGGGAATGTGTCTTGGGAGTTTTGTGTGACGATGGGCCAGCTTCTGGGAGCAGGTCTGGGCATGTCTGGTGGCCTTGACTGCAGGACTGTAGATGAAGACTTTGGACAGGAAGCGGTTCAGATATTTTCTCCCATTCCTTTGGCTGCCTTTCCACTCTGTTGATTGTGTCCTTTGATGCACAAAAGCTTTAAAATTGGATGTTGTCCCATTTGTCTGTTTTTGCTTTTGTTGCCTGTGCTTTTGGTGTCATATTCAAGAAATCACTGCCAAGTCCGATGTCATGAAGCTTTTCTCCTATGTCATCTTCTGGAGTTTTATAGTTTTAGGTCTTATGTTTAGATATTTAATCTAATTTTGAGTTAATTTTTGCATATTGTAAGATACGGGCCTAGCTTCATTCTTTTGCATGTGGATATCCAATTTTCCCAACACCATTTGTTGAAGAGACTCTCCTTTTCCTACTGAGTAATTTTGACACCTTTGTTAAAGATCATATGATCATATACAGAACGGTATACTGTATGGGCTCTCTGTTCTACTTCATTGATCCACTTTCTTTGTGCCAGCACCACACTATTTTGATTACTATAGCTTTGTAATATGTTTTGAAATCAGAAGTGCGAGTCCTTCAACTTTGTTTTTCTTTTTCAAAATTATTTGGCTATTCGGGGTCCCTCGAGAGTCCATATGAATTTTAGGATGAATTTCTGTTTCTGCAAAAACTGCCACTGAGGGCTTCCCTGGTGGCGCAGTGGTTGGGAATCCGCCTGCTGATGCAGGGGACACGGGTTCGTGTCCTGGTCTGGGAGGATCCCACATGCTGCAGAGCAGCTGGGCCTGTGAGCCGTGGCTGCTGAGCCTGCGGCGTCTGGAGCCTGTGCTCCACGGCGGGAGAGGCCACAGCAGTGAGAGGCCTGTGTACCGCAAAAAAAAAAACAAAAAACAAAAAACTGCCACTGAGATTTTGCTAGGGATTACATTGAATCTGTAGATCCCTTTGGGTAGTATGGATATCTTTTTATTTATTTTTTATTTTTTGATTGTGCCATGTGTTAGCACGCGGGATCTTCGTTGAGGCATGTGGGATCTTTCGTTGCAGTGCAGGTGTGTGGGCTTCAGTAGTTGTGGCATGCAGGCTCAGTAGTTGTGGCTCGTGGGCTCTAGAGCGCAGGCTTAGTAGTTGTGGCACATGGGCTTAGTTGCTTCACGGCATGTGAGATCCTCCCAGACCAGAGCTCGAACCCGTGTCCCCTGCATTGGCAGGTGGATTCCTAACCACTGTGCTGTGAGGGAAGCCCTAGGGGTTTCTTTATTTAGGAAATATTTATTTATTTTTTGGCTGTGTTGGGTCTTAGTTGTGGCATGCAGGATCTTTCGTAGTGGCGCGCGGGCTTTTCATTGCAGTGCGCGGGCTTCTCTCTAGTTGTGGTGCACAGGCTCATTAGTTGTGGTGCACGGGCTTTCTAGTCGTGGTGTGCCAGCTTAGTAGTTGCGGTGCTTGGGCTCCAGAGTGCGTGGGTTCTGTAGCTATGGCACACGGGCTCAGTTGCCCTGTGGCATGTGGGATCTTAGTTCCCCGACCAGGGATTGAACTGGCGTCCCCTGCATTGTAAGGTGGATTCTTAACCACTGGACCACCAGGGAAGTCCCTCTTTAGGAGTTTCTATACATGTCATTTGCAGAGATAATTTTATTTCTTCCATTCCAGTTTGGATGCCTTTTATTTCTTTGTCTTGCCTAATTGCTCTGGCTAGGACTTCTAATACTATATTGAATAGAAATGGTGAGAGTGGGCATCCTTGCTTTGTTCCTAATCTTAGAGGAAAAGCTTTCTGTCTTTTGCTATTGAGTATGATGTTAGCTGTGGACTTTTCATAAATGGCCTTTATTTTGCTGAGGTAGCTTCCTTCTATTCCCAGTTTGTTGAGTGTTTTTTATTTTGAAAGGGTCTGCTACCTGCTTTTGTAAATAAAGTGTTACTGAAACACAGTCATGCCCATTTGTTTACATATTGCCTATGTCTGTTTTCACTCTACAGTGACAAAGTTGAATAGTTGCTGCAGAGACCTTGAGGCCAGCAAAGACTGAAATGGTTACTGTCTGGCCCTTTTCTGATTGCTGCTTTCAACTATTAATGTGGTAGGTTACACTGATTGCTTTTTGAATTTTGAAGCAGCCTTGCTATCCTGGGATAAACCTCACTTGGTTATGGTGTATTATTCTTTATTTATGTTGCTGGATGCAATTTGCTAATATTTTGTTCAGGACTCTTGCATCTATGTTTATGAAAGATATTTGTAGTTTTCTATTACCATCTTTGTCTGGTTTTGGTATCAGGATAATGCTGGCCTTAAAATGAGTTGGGAAGTATCCTTCTTGTTATATTTTCTGGAAGAAATTGTGTAGAGTTGGTGTTATTTCTTTTTTAAATATTTGGTAGAAATCACCAGGGAAACCATCTGGCCTGGAGATTTCTTTTTTGGAAGGGTTTTTAACTACAGATTCAATTTAAAAATAGTTGTAAAGCTATTCAGATTATCTGTTTCATCTTGGGTATGTTTTGGTAGTAAATGCTGTTTGAGGAATTGGTCCATTTCTTATAAACTGTTGAATTTATAGGGTGTATAGAGTTGCTTGTATTATTCCCTGATTATCCTTTCAATATCTTGAAGCCTATAGTGATATTCCCTTTTTCCTTTTCCTGATATTGGTAATTTGTGTATTTGACAGTCTTGCTAGAGATTTATCAATTTATTGATCTTACTAAGAGCCAGCTTTTTGTTTCACTGGTGGTCTTTACTGTTTTCTATTTTTAATTTTTTTTTACTTCTGCTCTAATCTTTTTTATTCTTTCCTTCTGCTATTTATGTTTAGTTTCTTCTTTTTTTAGTTTCTTAAAGTAGAAGCTTAAATTATTTCATCTTTTCTAATGTAAATATTTAATGCTATAAGTTTCCCTTGAAGCACTGCTTTAGTTGCCTTCACAAATTTTGATATGTAGTATTTTAATTTTAGTTCAGTTCAAAGTATTTTCTAGTTTCCCTCGAGTCTTTCTCTTTGACTCATGGATTATTTAGAAGTGTGTTAATTTCCAAGTGTTTGAAGGTTTTCCTGTTATCTTTCTGTTACTCATTTCTAGTTTAATTTCATTATGGTCAGAGAACATACTTTGTATCATTTCAGTTTTTAAATTTTTTTATGGGTTGTTTTATGACCTTGGTTATGTTCTATCTTGGTGAATGTTCCATATATACTTGAAAATAATATGTATTCTTTTTTTTTTTTTTGGCGGTACGCGTGCCTCTCACTGCTGTGGCCTCTCCCACCGCGGAGCACAGGCTCCGGACGCGCAGGCTCAGTGGCCACGGCCCACGGGCCTAGCCGCTCCGCGGCACGTGGGATCCTCCCGGACCGGGGCACGAACCCACGTCCCCTGCATTGGCAGGCAGACTCCCAACCACTGTGCCACCAGGGAAGCCCTATGTATTCTTTGTCATTGGGAGAATTGTTCTGTAAATGTCAATTAGATCCAGTTCTTGTTGATATTTTTCAGTTCTTCTATATCCTGATTGATTTTAAAAAATCTTTAGTTTATAATTTTAGAGCTGTGTTCTAGAAAGAAAGCACAACCCCTGCTTACGTCATACGTATTCAAAATTTCCCCTGAATTTGTGTTCTTTCACAGACTGTCTTATTTGTATATTTAATTTTCCTGAATACCACCTGCATAAAGTCACGAGAACTTGATATTTGTTGATATTTTTGGAAAGCGCACAAACATTACAGGGCAGGGTGCTGTTAATCTCTTTTTATGAGGTCCTCTCCCTGACTATCTGGCACTTGCCATTATTTTAGGTAAATATCTAAAAAATCAGTTTTGGAGCCACCTGGAGATACTTTTTTTTTTTTTTTTTTTGGCCTTGGGGCATGTGGGATCTTAGTTCCCTGACCAGGGATTGAACCCATGTACCCTGCAGTGGAAGGGCAGAGTCCTAACCACTGGACTGCCAGGGAAGTCCCTGGAGATACTTTTTCAGACAATTTAGGGGACTCCAATTCAGGCTTAATGTAAATATATTGGGTTCAACCCCGCAAGCCTCGTGGCACAGCCAGAAAAAGATATATGTATATATATGCATTGGTTCTAATGAGTGGATGAATGGCCTCCAAAGAGGTTCTGAGACCGCAGCTCCCCTGTTAAGACTGCTGAGCAGCCTGAGTCACCAGGGAGACATCTGTGGAAGGAACCTTTAGACAATCCAGGTTCATCCATCACCTTTACAAGAGGGGGATTTTCCTTTATTCCCCTAAGACTTCATTCCAGCTTTGAATATGCAAAGTCTTCTGTAGTACTTTGAGCCTGTTATGGGGCCGGGGTAGACCCTAGACCACATCTGTAGAAGAGGGGCCATTAGAGCTCTGATCCTTCGGCTCTGAGGATCCCGGGCTGGACTGGGGTCCTGTCTCACACAGGTAACACCTTGATCTCTCTCCTTTTTCTCCCCACCCTAGCTTGTGAATGGCCTTAGACAATACATTGTAAATGGGGGTGATAAAAAATGGTTCCTGGGGTGGTGGTGGTGAAACTGTCTCACTTTTTAATATATAAAGTGCAGATATAGGTAGAGTACATGAATAGATGAACAGTCTGTCTCTTGTATTCATTTCATTGGAGGGATGCTTAAGGAAATTTGTCTGAAAAGGCTCCCTAAGAAACTGATGATGATAAAAAAGGTTGAGAAATACTGCTTTAAACTGTAGTGCTGAGAGGCGCCAAGCAGAAGGGCTACTGGGCTTTGAACAGTTTCTAATTGGGGGGGGGAGGGTGATGCTTCAGAATTTTGTTACAAGAAAATATTTTTATCCAGAGATTTTCAGTGACTAAAACGAAAGGAAAATAGAATTAAGTCATATCATGAATTCAGGTTAAATGTGAGGTGGTTGTTAAGAGCTTTGTTAAGTAACACAGGGAGAAGTTATAAAATAGGGAGAATTTCCTTCTGCCTGGAGTCCTTTAGGAAAGGTCTCGTGGGAAGTAAACCAGGTCTCCTGGAGGGCTGTCAGTCCATTGGGTGGCTGAGGAAGGAGCCTTCAAATCAGGATTTTAAAACCTGGGTACCGGGCTTCCCTGGTGGCACAGTGGTTGAGAGTCCGCCTGCCGATGCAGGGCACACGGGTTCGTGACCCGGTCCGGGAAGATCCCACATGCCACGGAGCGGCTGTGCCTGTGAGCCATGGCTGCTGAGCCTGTGCGTCCGGAGCCTGTGCTCCGCAATGGGAGGGGCCACATCAGTGAGAGGCCCGCGTACCGCAAAAAAAAATAAAAGAAAAAACCTGGGTACCACCGCTTTTCCCATTGTTTGGACAATTGGCAACTTTTGAGTATGGGCTATGTATTAGGTAATACTATTGAATCAATGTTAACTGCCAGAAATTGATAATGGTACTGTGGTTAAATAAGAGAAGGTTCTTATTCTTGGAAAATACATAATGAAGTGTTTAGGAATAAAAGGAGATGCCTGTGCCTCACAGTGGTTCCAGAAAACCTGTCTATAAGGAGAAAGGGAGAGGGAAGGGGAGGAGGAGGCAGCTGGCTGGGTGTGGATGGAGGGGAGGAAAGCAAGGGGCAGGGCAGGAGAAGGGAGGGAGGGAGCCAGAGCCAGGATAAAGCAGATACCAGAACATCAGTAACTGTTAAATATGGGTTCAACAATAAAGGAGTTCTCTGTAATATTCTTGCAACTCTTCTGTAAGTTTGAATCATTTCAGAGTATAAAGAAAAAGAAATAAAAAGGAAACAAGAAAACACATGGCTCCCTTGAGACATACAAGTCATACTGTGTCCTGTAATATTATTTGATTTGATGGTTTATTTTTTAAATTTTAACTTTTTAATTGAAGTATAGTTCATTTACAATGTTGTCTTAGTTTCTGCTGTACAGCAAAGTGATTCAGTTATACATATATATACATTCTTTTTCATATGCTTTTCTGTTATGGTTTATCACAGGATATTGAATATAGTTCCCTGTGCTATACAGTAGGACCTTGTTGTTTATCCATTCTACATATAATAGTTTGCATCTGCTAATCCCAAACTCCCAATTCATCCCTTCCCCGCCCACCCGTAATGTTATTTGAAATCAACAAATCAATGAAATAGTTTGACTGAAGGCAGGATCCAGGAGAGCAGGTGTTGCCCTAAGTCCTGGCGCAGTGCCGGGCTGTAGTCGGCTCTCAATAAATATTTGTTAGAATGGATGGAATCAGAGTAGCAGTGATTTCAGAGAAGGCCTTGCAGGTTTGGGTGTGTTTCCCCAGACACACCTCTCTGTGCCTCTGTGGTCTTTGTGAAGATCACCAAATGACAAATTTTGTCTCAGGGACCTTGCATTAACGACTAGTGTAATAGAAGAGACTGAAACCCTAATTTTAGACTTCTTGCTGGTAAAGCATATGCAGCACCCAGCAGAGCATTTGTGACATTCTTCCTGTATTAGTTCCCGTTTAAAAAGTATGGAATCTCCAGAAAACTGTGTTTAGGTGGAAGCTAAAGTTCCTTTTATTATGGTAAAATATACTTAACATAAACTGTACCATTTTAACCATTTTGAAGGAGACAGTTCAGTGGCATTAAGTATACTCACACTGTTGGGAAGCCATCACCATTCTCCGTCTCTAGAACGTTTTCATCCTCCTAAAGAGAAACTCTGTATCCATTATGCAATAACTTTTTTTTTATTATTATTTGCTTAGCAAACCATTTATTCTACAGAATTATAATCGTTACCTTTAGTGACAGTAGGCTACGGGACCCCAAATCTCAAATTGGTGGCACCAAAATTAGAGAACTTACTTTAATTAATTATCTTGAAAGGAAACACAAATTTAACAGGAACATCTACTGCTAGTTTACACAAATTAACTTTCCCTAAAGATTATGACATACATGGGGAGGGGCAATAGAGGGTAGGGGATTAAGAGATTATAAACTATTATGTATAAAATAAGCTACAAGGATATGTTGTACAACACGGGGAATACAGCCAGTGTTTTTTAATAACTATAAATAGAGTATAACATTTAAAAATTGTGAATCACTATATTGTACACCTGTAACTTGTGTAATATTGTACATCAACTATATTTCAATAAAACGTTTTTAAAAGATTATAATATACACTATAATATATACTGTTTAAAGTGAAATGTGGGACTTCCCTGGTGGCACAGAGGTTAAGAATCTGCCTGCCTGCCAATGCAGGGGACATGGGTTTGAGTCATGGGCTGGGAAGGTCCCGCATACCGCGGAGCAACTAAGCCTGTGTGCCACAACTACTGAGCCTGTGCTCTAGAGCCCGCGTGCCACAACTACTGAGCCCGCTAACCTAGAGCCTGCGCACCGCAACGAAGAGTAGCCCCCGCTTGCCGCGACTAAAGAAAGCCTGTGCGCAGCAACAAAGACCCAACACAACCAAAAATAAATAATAAATTAATTTAAAAAAATAAAGTGAAAAGATTTCTAGGGCTTTTAAAAATACTTCTTAAAATTAACCTTATGGTGGAATAATTAACAGACAAATGTACCTGTTTTCAGTGAATAGTTCAGTGACTTTTGTGTCTTTTTTTAATACAAAAAAGGGGCGGTCATTCTCTGTTTTAATGACTTAGTTTTCTAGTTGTAAAGGTGTTATTTCATATTCCTTATAAAAAACTTGGAAAATTCAGAAAACGCTACAGAGAAAACAAAAAACATTAATAATGATCTCTATCTCTCTTTAAAAATAGACTCTTTTTAGAGCAGTTTTAGGCTCATAGCAAAATTGAGTGGAACTACAGAGTTCCCATGTACCCCATGTGCATGCCCCCAGCCCCTCGTATTATATTTTAAATTATAAAGTGGAGAGTTGCTAGCCTTCTGGGTTTTCCGGGGTCACTTTTCTCCCGGAGCCTCCCTGGCACTTGGGTTCTCCTACACCTTGTTTGGTGGCTCGTGACAAAGTCATGCCAAGAAGGCAGCCATGGGCTTCGTGTTTGCCTGGTAGGTCTTCAGTATTTGATGGTTGAGCCAACAAGGGATTGGCACAGCTTCAGATTTCGGTTTGTTATAGACTTGCTTAGAAGTATTCTTTTTGGGGTGAGTTCTACACGGAGGCTCTAAAACAGCTCTGGCAAATAAAAAATACAGCTCTGGCTTCGTGATGAGACATTAACAGAAAGAGGCACCTGGGCATTTATGAGCTATGGCATGCGCGCACGCGCGTGTGTGTGTGTGTGTGTGTGTGTGTGTGTGTGTGTGTGTGTATGACACGTGACTGATGCCCTTGAAAGGGGGAGAAAGGTGGTCATGCAGTCTCTTGTGGCAGTTTCCAGGAAGTCAGGAAGCTTCAGAGCGACTCATTTGGTTTCTGAGCCGATGAAAGGGGAGACAGAGCTGCAAAAGGAACTCCCATTCTCACTCGGAACTGGATAGTTTTAAGCTGTGGGGGAGCATTATGTACACTAGCTTGCAACCTTCTGGTGTCCATTCTAGCCTTGCTGTCTCATCTAGGTCAATTGGATCTGAGTTAGAAATTTGACCAGACAACGGAATATTTAAACTGGTTTCCCCTGTTGCACCTCATTTCCATAGTCTTTATAATCCGAATCGATGCAAATGCTCTTGTTATCCTGAATGTGCATGCAGGGTTCTGATTTGTTTAATTTTACATCATGTTAATAGACCCACAGACATAGAAAACAAAGTTATGGTTACCAAAGAGGAAAGTGTAGGGAGGGATAAATTAGGAGTTTGGGATTAACAGATACACATTATTATACATAAAATAGATAACCAACAAGGACCTACTGTAGAGCACAGGGAACTATATTCAATATCTTGTAATAAACTATAATGGAAAAGAATCTGAAAAAGAATGTATATGTATATAGACATATACATATATATAAGAATCACTTTGGTGCACCCCTGAAACTAACACAACATTGTAAATTTTACTGTAATAAAAGTGGAAAAAAATGTTTACTTCACGTTGTTGAACTTGGTGAGTGTAGCTGAGGGTCTGAATGACAAGTGGGGTGTGGCTGGTGCCAGCCTTACTTTACGTGGTACCTCTGGCATCCTGGGCCACAGGGGAAGGGTGCTTTAGTTAGGTTGATAAAACCCAAAAACAATTTCAGGAAGGGACCTCCGGGACTTCCCTGGCGTTCCAGTGGTTAAGACTCTGCGCTTCCACTGTAGGGGGCGCTGGTTGGAGAACTAAGATCCCACTTGCTGTGGTGGGGCGCTGCTCCTGCCCTGAAAAAGTTAAAAAAAAGGAAGGGACCTCCAAGGCTCCCCGTTTGCCCTGGGTCTTGAGCTGTTTGTTGCTCGTGGAAGCTTTTTTGTACATAGTTTTTTAAACATTCAGCATGGCACTAAGATGGTCTTCTCTGTGCCAGGGAGTTTGCAAGAACCATTTTACAACAGAATACATCAGACCCCAGGAGGGAGAGTTTTATATTTCTTAACTGCTAGGCAACTTTTTCATTCTCAGCATTGGAGAGAACTTGATTGTAAGTAACCCTATGACCACATGTTACAACTCAGGAATAATCCTGACGTTTTATCTCTATTCTTTTTCTGGAAGCATTTTCCAAAATAAAAATTGCTTAACAGTAAAAGGCAGGGGTAGGCTGACATTTTCCTTCTCAGGAAATTATTCCGGGACCCCGAAGGCCCTCAGATGAACTTGCCCTCATCTCACAGGTAAGGAAACAGCCCCAAAGAGATGACATTTAATTCAAAGTTATACTCTGACTTTGTGGCAGAGTCAGAACAAGAAACTAGATCTCTGCTCCTCAGGCAATTTTGGAAAAACTCCAGAAGAGTGATGCTAAATATGGTCTTTCTGCCCTGTGGTTTTGTTATACAGCAAAGAATACCCACTGGTTTCTCATTATCTGGCCAGTGCCCTGAGATTCATTCCACATTTTAGTTTATTAGCTGTTTTGAGTGATGGAGAAGCATTTCAAAACGTGCAGAGAGCTATTTTTGAACCCTGTGTTCCTGGGGTATTAAAAGATCGTGTTGGGGATATCTTATCTCTGAGTCTGATGCTAATTTCCTCTAATATATTGCAAAGAATAAGTCACTTTTTTTTTTGGCCGTAGGGTTTGTGGGATCTTAGTTCTCCAACCAGGGATTGAACCTGGGCCCTTGGCAGTGAAAGTGCAGAGTCCTAACCACTGGACCACCTGCGATTCCCTATATCGCAAAGAGAACTGTTTCTTTTTAACTTTTAATTAACGAATTAATTAATGAATTAATTTTTGGCTGCATTGGGTCTTCATTGCTGCATGCGGGCTTTTCTCTATTGAGGCAAGCGGGGGCTACTCTTTGTTGCGGTGCGCAGTCTTCTCATTGCGGTGGCTGCTCATTGCGGAGCACCGACTTTAGGCACGCAGGCTTCAATAGTTGTGACACATGGGCTCAGTAGTTGTAGCTCGCGGGCTTTAGAGCGCAGGCTCAGTAGTTGTGGCGCACGGGCTTAGTTGCTCCACAGCATGTGGGGTCTTCCCGGACCAGGGCTCGAACCTGTGTCCTCTTCATTGACAGGCGGATTTTTAAGCACTGTGCCATCAGGGAAGTCCAGAACTAGGTTTAGTAGTAGCTTTCTGTAGCCAATGTTGCTTTTATTTTATTTTCCAAATTATGAATAAAGAACCAGTCTTTAGGACTGCTTTGAATCTGTCAGTAGATAGTGCACTGTTTCTGGTGATGATGAAATAGAAGATGCACTTCTGAATTCTGGAAGGTACCTAGCTAAATCTGATTAGGTTGCATTAAACATTTGAGACTTCCCTGGGGACTGATGTTTCCTAGCAGGTCTTAGGACAGAGCATTCTTTAGTTGCTTGGCAGTGGCTCTGGCCTGGACCTTGGCATGTTGGAAGATGTGGTATGTTTGTTGTTCTTGCACACTCCTCCATTCTTGAAGAACTGCTCTTTTGGACCACACCCTGGCTCCCTAGAGATGGTGTTTGACCTTTGGGGGACACTTCCCATGGTGCACTAGTGAGCTTTCCATGTGCTGCAGTGGCTCTTCCTCTGGTTAGGTATAGGGGTTGGCAAACTTTCTGTAAAGGGTCAGATAGTAAGTAATTTCAACTCTGCTGTTGTAGCATGAAAGCAGCCATGGACGGTATGTAAACAAACAGGCATGGCTGTGTTCCAATAAAACGTTATTTACAAAAAACAAGTGGTGGGCTGGATTTGGCCCATAGGCCATTGTTGGCTTATCTCTGGTTTAGCAGCTTTTTGGAAAACAAGACTGAAGCACCCTCGGCTTCTGTGGGTGATGGGAGGAGAGAATCCAGTACTTGGGACATAAACATCTCAGTTGAGATTTAGTATCTGTGGTGAGGAAGATGCTTTTGTATTATTTTTCAATAACTTCTCAGTTATTATAACCAAAAAGGCTTCTTCTGGGAAAAATTTTCCCTTAATCTCACTGCACTTGGGATCATACAACTGTATTTTCATTTTTGTACATTTCTTTTGAGTCCTGTCATTTTGTACTTTTACTTTTGCAAAGCCTTGATGTATGTGCCTACCAGTTGGTTTTATTCAAGAGCCAAATGCACCTGCGTATCTGACAGGTGTTAGTACATTGAGATCTAGTAAAGCCTGAAAGGTATAAATGAGTTTTGGTGGAGAAGATCTTTTAAGGACTGATTTGTGAGGAGCAGTGTCATTTTCTGCTTTTTGACTTTTTCGATAAAAGAGTTATAATTCACTCTTTACTTAAGCCCTGCAAAAGAGCAGTAGCCAGAGGGCCAACTATTGGAAGAAATCAGGCCAGGACTAAAGTGAATCAGGTAAATGGCTATTCAGTGCCAAAGTCACACTGTTGCTCTAAGTTAACTTTGTGGTCCCCAGGTTTCATGGCGGCATGAGCCTTCCTGCACCTTTGCCAATGGCCGCAGAGGCTAGACCACAGCAGATTAAAAATTTTTTCTTTCTTCTTGGTTGGTGCACACACAATTAACCAAGAAACAAATGACCACACTTCAATCTCACACTATATGAAGTGACTCTGAAGGTGTATTTTCCCCAACAGGAATTCCCAAATATATGTATCTCCAAGAATGGCAAGAGTCCTTTTTACAACAGTGCTACCATCGCTCAAATTATTTTGAAAGCTACTTTTTTGGAATTGCCTTCAGAACAAGTACAAGCCACTGCAGAAAAGAAGTCTGCCCGCTTTGTGGTCTTACCTCATTTTTGACTAAAAATCGCTCTGACTTGCTTTCTGCTGTTTCCCAATCTCATAACCATGCTCAGAGCAGATGGATTTGTCTCAATGGACCTAAAGGTTATGGGTAATGACAATAAGCCAGGAGCCTCTGAGGGTCTTTCATTGGAGGGAACAAAAATATTTATTTCTGTGTAAGTTGTGGTAGTTAAAAAACAGTCATGCCTTTGTACATCATTAGGCTGTTCTCAAATCACCATGCCAACATGACTTTTGAATGAGATTGTTCTTACCTGAAGTCGCCTCCAAGAATGACCTGCTTTATTCCAAATCCTAGTCTAGGGTGTGAGGCAGAGGTCCTTGAAAGGCCCTCATTTTTTATGTGCTCTCTTGTTGCTGTTACCTTGGATATTTGAAAGGCTGTTCTAGGTTTGCTTTTCTGGGAGACCGTGTGTATATTCCTAGAAGCTGACAGACTGTTAATATGTTCTCCCTGTTCCTCTTGTCCTCTCCTGCCCTCCCTCCAACATGGAAAGTGGGAAGCTTATGTCCTGTACTAGGGAGTTTTATCGTCTGGCAGGCCGTTGTGTAGGCTCGTAACTTGGGAGACTGTCTCGGAGCTGCTCAGAAGCAGAGTTAGGATCTTCGTTGCAGACAGTAGATTCCTTCTAAGCCATCTAAGCAGCAGGCGATTTATTAGACAGGTTTAATTAGACAGTATTTCTGGGAGAACCAAGCTTCAGTGCTACACGTTCAGCAATGACAGAGCTTGTCTCCAACCAAATCGCAACCATAACGTGGTTCTAATTCACTCCCACCCCAGTACCTGTGACAGTAGAGGCAGAACACTAAACCCTCTGCACAGCTGCTCCAAGACATCAAACACGCCTCCCACTGTCCTGTCTTGCTGAAAGTTCTGACCTCCCAGCCTGTGGCTGCTGCCTCCTGTTGTTCCCCTCTGTATTTGAAATCTTGCGTGGGTGCATCTGCCTGTAAGAATCTAGCTGCAAGAGAGTCGGTGAAGGGAGCGTCTAGCTTTCTCACCTCTGCAGAGCAGGAAGGCAGGTGGGCTTGAAGACTGTTGGATAGTACTGAACTTTGCAATATTTGTGACCAGGGGTGTTTGCATAGATGTGATGACTAAAACTCTGGTGGGTAGATAGATTCTTGAAGTGCAAAGAACAGAGGGAGAAGGACTGAGTGTGGGAGACTCCGGGGCTATTGGGAGAATTCAGTGACTGGGATTCAGTGCAGCTGTCAGTGCTGTTACCACTGTGTGGCAGGGGGCACTACTGTGTAGGAGTGGTTTCCTGCCATGCCTGTGCCCTTGGCACGGTCCTGACCTTGGGAAGAGGGAAGAAGTGCTGGGCTTATGGTGCTCTTTCCTATGTAGCCCTGGGGTTTCGTGGCTGGCAGAACCAGTTTCAGTTTCCAGCCTGATGACCACAGGTAAGTTATTACGCCATTCTGAGTTGTAGTCTGCTTGTCTATAAAATGATGATATGCTTATCATGCAGGGAGATTGCGATGGTAAAATCAGATAACAGGTGACTCTCTAATGCACATCTCTGATGTATGGTGGTTGCCCAATAAATGACTGCTATCATGCTCAACTTTGCCCTCTTTCTCTTTTCCTTTTGTCAGAGCAGGTCACAGCTGCCTTAAACCCCAGTGGGTACAGTAGCTTCTGTGCTTTTTCTTAGCAGTTAACTTACCTATCCCCCATCCCCCCATATGGCTAACTTTCCCCTTGCTCCCTGAACATTTTATTTTGAAATATTTCAAGCATACAGGAAAGTTGGTGGAGTTGTGTAGGGAGCACACATATATCTATCATCTGGACTCTACAATGAACATTTCATTATACCTGCTTTATTACATAGCTTTCCATCTATCCATCTATCAACCCATTTCCTTCCTTCCTCCCTCCCTTCCTTCCTCCCTCCCTCCCTTCCTCCCTCCCTCCCTCCCTCCCTCCCTTCCTCCCTCCCTCCCTCCCTCCCTCCCTCCCTCCCTCCCTCCCTCCCTTCCTTCCTTCCTTCCCCCACCCACATGGCTTTCAGGATCCTAGTTCCCCGACCAGGGATTGAACCCGGGCCCTGGAGGTGAAAGTGCAGAGTCCTAAACCACTGAACTGCCAGGGAATTTCCCATTTTATTTCTTTATACATTTCAAAGTAGATTACCAATATCAGTACACTTCCTTGTAAACATTTTATCCTATCATTAACGATCTGTTTGCAGTTTTTTTCTCTTGATGTAAAATTTTACAATGAAATGCATGAATCTTAAGTGTGTGTTTGCTGAGTTTTGACAACTGCATGCACCTGTTACCCAAAGCCATGTCAAGGTATAGAACATCACCACCTTCCCAGAGTTCCCTCATGCCCCTGCCCCTCCCATCACAGGCAACTACCACCCTGCTTTTCTCCCACTATAGATTAGTTTTGCCTAGTCCAGCATTTCATATAAATGGAACCAGACAGAATGTACTAGTTACTGCCTGGCTTCCTTTAGTTAGCCTAACGTGTTGGGACTCGTCTGTGTCGTCATGTCTTATCAGGCACTGATTCCCTCTCATTGCTGAGATGGCAGCTTTAAAATCATTGCTGCGAAGAAGGAAGAGCCATGAGCCTTCCTCATGGAACTTGGAGGTAGTTTCTCCTTTTCCTTTCCAGTTGGATGGCATCAATGCACAAAGGCTCTTTGTAGCCGATTAGAGTTAAAGGGGCTCAGAGGCCGTTTGGTTCAGTCTCTCTGAGTCTCAGCATCTGGGCCAGGGCGCCCTTTCTCGTATCTGTTTCCCTCCCCTCTCCAGGAATACTGTTAGTGGAGGTTTATGTGCAGGAGGAGTGAGAGGGCCAGTGGATGGGCACCTTTGACATTTAATTGTCTTAGGGTTAAAAAGGATGGATCCAGCCTTCTTCTAATGATTTTTGTTGTTGAGGATTTCGTTATGCTGAGTACGTGCTAGAAAAATAGGACCAGTCGGCCGCAACAGCTGGAGTTGGAAACAAATTTCTATTTAGCTTTTCTGTTAACGAATTAACCAGAACCTGAAGCTGCTAAATTCTCTGATGGAAAAAGGAGTCACTTTCTTGCCTCCTCTCCCCAATTTCTTCCTCCCCCACTTCCCTTTCTTTCTTCTTTCCTCCCTTCTCCTCCATGTCTCTGTCTCTGTCACACACACACACACACACACACACACACACACACACGAGACACACACCCCTTTTGAGCATATTTACATTTAGTGACTTACATGAAAGTTTAGGTAGATCTTTTTTTTTTTTTTTTTTTTTAGGTAGATCGTTTTTGAAGGTGATTGAGATGTTTGAGGGGCAGAAGGAAGAGGGTGGTAAAAGAATGGCACGGCTTGATGACAGGGCGGCAGTGCCCACTCTCCAGGGACAGGTTATTAAGTAATGTGACAAGTGTTGGACCCAGCAAGCCTCCGTATGTGCTGATTCCTTCCTTGTTCTCTCATTTGCAGAGGTTCTGGAACCTGCCTGCACAGGAGAAGTACTGGGAATTATTACAGAATACTTCCCACTCTGGACCAGTTGAACCAGAATGTGGGCCCCTTCCCCCCCACCGTTCAGTGTGCACCCACAGTTTAATATCACTTTGGGACCCATTTTCACATACATTATCGCCGCTAATCCAATCATTCAAGGCAGGCAGGTTTTAGTAAGATCTTATTTTAGCTGAGCCAGCTGATGTCGAAGTGGACGTTCGAACAGAGGGCAGTCTGATTGCAGTGGGCACATTCTCCCCATTACCCCGTGTCCCCCCAATCCCTTTATGTGGATGGATTTCATGGAGCAGGATGGTTGTTCATTCATTTGTTGCTCACCATCTGACACGTGTGGGTGGAAGGTCATTGGTGGATCCCTCCCTCTGGGAGTAATGGGCAGGGAAGGAGACCCTGGACTGTGGCGTGGAGTCCCAGGGCACAGGGGGAGCACGGTGGAGGGGCACCAGTTCTGGATGTGGTAGGCAAAGAACTCTTTCTGGAGGAAATACCACCTACTTAGGACATGGAGTTGTGAGAGAGCTCTGAAGCTTAGAGCCAGAAAGAAAAGAAGAACCAGGAGCTGGTTACTTTATCATTTTTATCATGAAACACTCTCAATCTACCCATCGTGTAGTAAGTCGTGGTTTCTTACTTGCTCCAGCATCCTCTTTGCATTTGAAAAATAAAGGAAAATGCTTTATCATAGGTTTTCTTTAAATTTCATTGAATTTTAAAGGATTTTTTTTGTCTGTTCAATATAACATGTTAAGAAGATGTAAAAAAAATTGTGACTTTAGAGCTAAGAAATCCTGAGCAAATAGTGCTTATGTCCTACCACTCCTGGAAGGCATAGGTGTTCTGTAAGAAGAGTAGAATCATATGAATTATTTCTAATTTCTTTTCTTCCTGGTGGAAACCTTATAGTATAGCATAGTGTTAAAAGCCTCAGCTCTTAACATTAAATAAAAGCCCAGGGGCTTCCCTGGTGGCGCAGTGGTTGAGGGTCCGCCTGCCGATGCAGGGGACACGGGTTCGTGCCCCGGTCCGGGAAGATCCCATATGCTGCGGAGCAGCTGGGCCCGTGAGCCATGGCCGCTGAGCCTGCGCGTCCGGAGCCTGTGCTCCACAGTGGGAGAGACTGCAACAGTGAGAGGCCCGCGTACTGCAAAAAAAAAAATAAAAGCCCAGCTTTGTCACTTTCATTTAACTGTATGTATGAAAGTTACCCTACCTTTCTAAACCTCAGTTTCCTCATCAGTAAAACGGGAATAATAATACCACATATAATCTAAAAAATCACTTATTTATTGTTTGTTTCCATTTTGTAATTTTATACTGTGATGAAATGAATAGATGACTATTTTTTATCTTTTTTTTAAAAATTGAGTTATAGTTGATTTACAGTGTTGTGTTAGTTTCAGGTGTACAGCACAGTGATTCAGTCATACATCTATCTATCTGTCTATCTATCTATTCTTTTCCAGATTCTTTTCCCTTATAAGTTATTATGAAATATTGAATATAATTCCCTGTGCTATACAGTAGGTCCTTGTTGTTTATCTGTGTTATATATAGTATTGTATATATGTTAATTCCAAATTCCTTATTTATCCCTCCTCCCCACCTTTCCCCTTTGGTAACCGTAAGTTTGTTTTCTATGTCTTGTGAGTCTGTTTTTGTTTTATAAGTAAGTTCATTTGTATCATTTTTTAGATTCCACATATAAGTGATATCATATATTTGTCTTTCTCTGTCTTATTTACTTCACTCAGTATGATAATCTCTAGGTCCATCCATGTTGCTGCAAATGGCATTATTTCATTCTTTTTTATGGCTTAATAGTATTCCATTGTATATATGTACCACTTCTTTATCCATTCATCTGTTGATGGACATTTAGGTTGTTTCCATGTCTTGGGTATTGTAAATAGTGCTTCCGTGAACATTGGTGTGCATGTATCTTTTTTTTTTTTTTTGCGGTACGTGGGCCTCTCACTGTTGTGGCCTCTCCCGTTGCGGAGCACAGGCTCTGGACGCGCAGGCTCAGCAGCCATGGCTCACGGGCCCAGCCGCTCTGCGGCACGTGGGATCGTTCCGGACTGGGGCACAAACTCGTGTCCACTGCATCGGCAGGCGGACTCTCAACCACTGCGCCACCAGGGAAGCCCTGCATGTATCTTTTTGAATTGTAATAGTTTTCTCCGGATATATGCCCAAGAGTGGGATTGCTGGATCATATGGTAGCTCTATTTTTAGTTTTTTAAGGAACCTCCATTCTGTTCTCCATAGTGGCTGTACCAATTTACTGTTTTTTCTAGCTTTTAAAAATGTAATATTTGGTTTGTACAAAAGAGTATATGCAAGTATATGTTATATATATATAAGTATATGTTGTAAGAGTAATAAGAACATGAACAGGTGTGAGTTCACTGCTCAATCAAGGAAGGATCATGTAACCACTAGAAGCTCACCTACGCATGCGTTCTCCAACTCCTACACCTCCCCCCTTTCAGGTTACCATTAATTCTTGGGTTTTGATTCATCATTATTTAAAAAATATTTTTTTTATTTATTTATTTGTCTGCACCAGGTCTTAGTTGCACCACGTGGGATCTAGTTCCCTGACCAGGGATTGAACCAGGGCCACCTGCGTTGGGAGCGTGGAGCCTTAGCCACTGGACCACCAGGGAAGTCCCTTGATTCATCATTGCTTTGTCTTTTTATAAATAATAATATAAATTATTTTTATAATATTTATTTAAATAATTTATCATTTAGTTTTGTTTGTTTTCAGTTTTATGTATTTAAAAAGTATGTGGTGGGGACTTCCCTGGCAGTGAAGTTGTTTCAATGCAGGGGGCCCGGGTTCAATCCCTGGTCAGGGAACTAGATCCCACATGCATGCAGCAACTGAGTTCGCATGCCACAGCTAAGGAGCCTGCGAGCTGCAACTAAGGAGCCTGCCTGCTGCAGCTAAGACCCAGCACAACCAAATAAATAAATAAATAAATATATATATATTTTAAAGTATGTTGTATGTAGTCTTCTGTAGTTGTTGTTTTCACTCATTATGGTTCCAAAATTGATCCCTGTTATTGTGTTTAACTGTGGTGCATTCTTAGAACACTCCTTTGTGCAAATTACTTACCTGCTGGTAAGGGTTTAGATAGTTCCATTTTTGCTCCCAGGAGCACTGTTGCCACTGTGCACACATGTGTGTGTGTGTCTCCCAGTGCACACGGTCGAGAATCTCTCTGTGATGTACATGTAGGAATGGAATTTGGGGGTTTTAGAGTATCTGGACTCTCAATTTTATAAGATGATGCTAACTTGTTTCCTAAAGTAGCTGTACCAGTTTAATGCCTGCCAGTGGAATATAAGCGTTCTGTCATTCTACATCTTTTCCAGTGTTTGTCATTGTTAGACATTAATTTTTTTATAAAAACTAAATTGAAGTATACTTGATTTACAGTGTTGTGTCAGTACATATATATATCCTTTTTCATATTCTTTTCTGTTATGGTTTATTACAGGATATTGAGTATAGTTGCTTGTGCTATATACAGTAGGACCTTGAGCTTATCTATTTTATATATAGTAGTTTTTATCTGCTAATCCCAAACTCCTAATTTATCCCTTCCCCCTCCCTTTCCCCTTTGGTAACCATAGTTTGTTTTCTATGTCTGTGATTAGACTTCTTAATTTTGCTAAGCTACTGGGTATAAATAGTATCTCCTTGGTGTATTAACTTGGGTATCCATGATTCTCAGAAAGAGAGCAGCTCTTCATTTGTTTAAGGGTCATTTTTTCTTCCTCTTTTGTGAAATTCCAGCTTGTGTCTTTTGCTCAGTTATCTAGTAGGTTATTTATGTTTTTCACATTGGTTTATGAGTTGTTTATATATTCTGAATACTTATCCTTTGTTGGATGTATGTGTTACACATATGTTTTCTTAATTGATAGCTTGTCTTTTAACTTGGTGACGCTTTTTTTGGAAAACAAATTTTTATTATTTTTTATATTATCTTTATTATGCTTCCCAACACTGACAGCTGCTCCCTTCACTGACAGAAACAGCCATCTCCCCTGGCAGGCTCATCTCAGATGCCTGGGAAGCCAACACAAGCAAACATAAGTAGAGTTTCCTGCAGAGACCTACTTTTTAAAAATTGCTGATTCTCAGATCGCTGCATCAACCCACAGCACAACTGACAACTCAAATCTTTCACTGAGAGTAGCTCCCAGCTCCGACCCAAACCCCATCAATCCACAGATAGTGATCTTATGTCAAGAGGTTCTTAATTTTATTTATTTTATTTTTTATTTTTTGTGGTACGCGGTCCTCTCACTGTTGTGGCCTCTCCCATTGCGGAGCACAGGCTCTGGACGTGCAGGCTCAGCGGCCATGGCTCACGGGCCCAGCCGCTCCACGGCATGTGGGATCTTCCCGGACCGGGGCACGAACCCATGTCCCCTGCATCAGCAGGCGGACTCTCAACCACTGCACCACCAGGGAAGCCCAGAGGTTCTTAATTTTAATGTGACAGGGTTTCTGTATGTTCTTTTCTGGTTAGCTAGAAAGATATTCTTTTTTTTAAATTGAACTATAGTTGATTTATAATATTGTATTAATTTCTGCTGTACATCAGAGTGACTCAGTTATACATATATATTCTTTTACATATCTTTTCCACTGTGGTTCATTACAACGTATTGAATATAGTTCCCTGTGCTATTTAATAGGACCTTGTTGTTTATCCACCCTATATATAATAGTTTGCATCTGCTAATCCCAAATTCCTAATCCAGCCTTCCTCCACTCCCCCTGCACAAGTCTGTTCTCTATGTCTGTGAGTCTGTTTTTGTTTCATATATAAGTTCATTTGTGTCATATTTTAGATTCCACACGTAAGTGATATCATATGTTATTTGTCTTTCTCTGTCTGACTTAGTTCACTTACTGTGATCATCTCTAGGTCCGTGTAGCTGCAAATAACATTATTTCATTCTTTTTTTGTGTCTGAGTAGTATTCCATTGTTCCATTCATCTGTTGATGGACATTTAGGTTGTTTCCATGTCTTGGCTATTGTGAATAGTGCTGCTATGAACATAGGAGGTGCATGTATCTTTTCGAATTGTAGTTTTGTCCAGATATGTGCACAGGAGTGGGATTGCTGGATCATACAGTAGCTCTATTTTTAGTTTTTTGAGGAACCTCCATACGTTCTCCATAGTGGCTGCACTAATTTACATTCCTACCAACAGTGTGGGAGGGTTCCCTTTAGAAAGATATTCTTTATTTTCTGCTGAAAGTTTCAGAAGTTTACCCTTCTCAGTTAAGTCTTTACTCTGTCTGGACTTTTGTGTCTGTGGTGTGAGGTAGGGATCCAATATCCTTTATTGTTTCCTGCACTGTACATTGTTTTCCTGAGAATGGAGAGGAATGTAAATACCCCAGCTCCTTACACAGTTCTGGGCACATGCAAGGTGCACTGTAAGGGTAATTTGTTGCTATTTTAACTTTCAGTCAACTTTTTTTTCTGTTGATTGGTGCATTTCTTCATGAAATCATTAATGTGTACATTTTAGGAGAGACAACTGAGGCAGGTTTGCATTGGTTAAGAAACCAACCTGCAATATGTCCTCTCCCCAACTCTTCCCTAGTATTGTCAGAAACTTGATCTGTGAGTTCAATCAAAGGGTAAATCATAATTAATGAGTTAATTGATTTGAGCATCTATTTCCTTTTGCACCTGGTTGGTGATTCAGAATTTCTCTGGCATCTTACTGAATACCTTCTCGTGCTGCCCCTGGATAATCAGATAATCTTTTATTACAAGGTTCATCTCATTACTTTGGAATTTGCTTATTCAGCTGTGTATTGCCATAGATGTACCCTCTAAATACGTGAAGACAGGGGCTGGGGCTTCAGCCAGGATGCTGGAAGTTCTCCTAAAGTTAATTCCTGCTTGAATGTCTTGGACCAGATTGTTTAGGCTGCCCAGAAAACTTGCTTTGGGGGCCTTTTGCAATTTCTCAGCCATGCTGTAGTGGAAAGGAGAGGTAGAGAAGTACTTCTTGGAAAATTAAAACTGCTTGGCCACACTCCTGGGACACATTGAGTGCGCACAATGAAATCTGGAGAGTACAACATGCAACTTTATAAGGTGAGCATAAAAAGCACCATAAAAATTGGAGGAATGTTGTCAGTTATATGGCTGAGGATGATGGCCCGTTTATTGCTTGGGTGCTGTCAGAGATATCCACTCTGAGGCCGGAGGGGTCCTGGGCAGGAGGCAGGTAGAACTGCTGGCTGCTGTTTGTAACAGGCAACAGAAAACCCAAACCTGGGAGAGCAGCCTTCAGCCTGGGTTGTAAAGTTACACTCCATGCTCGAGGCTTTTCAGAGATGCTCAAGCACCTTGTGGAAGTGAGTTTGTTAACCTCCTGGACAGTTTCCAGGGAGGTGGAAAGATGGAAAGATTCGTGATGAAGAAGGACCCTTCTCTGTTCTCCTGCCTAAATGTTGTTCTGATGGGCTTCTGGAATGATTCTCTAGCAGATGTTGTTGGTACCCTGTCCGGAAGCCCTTTAATGGCCCAGTGCACCCAGTGCTTAGCTACAGCAGGGTTGGTTGCTAACCCCTCACACCTGGATCCTTCACTGGAAGATTCTGCCTTGCTGGAGAGCAGCTCTGTAACCTGGAGATGACTGGGAGAAAACCCCTCATCCCCTACCCTGGGGTGCCCTGTGCCCAGGGGCTGACATCATTGACTGATGTCCATGACTGGGGTGTAAAACCTGGCCCTTTGCCTCCAGGCAGCATGAAGTCTGTAGCACAGTTGACTCCGGAGCTCCCTGTGGGATCAGAGTGTGGCTCGCCTGCTCTTAGCCCACATCTTTTCCATTCCTTTTCCTTTCCCTTACTTTCTTGCACGTTTCTCTTGAGAGCACCTCCTCCAGCACCCATTGGCACAGGAATCCCCACATCAGTTTCTTCTTCTAGGGAACGTGACCCAAGACAGACTCATCCATTTATCCTCTCTGGCCATCACACTTGGCTCTGTATGTGGAGCTTCACATCTGAGTCTTTTCTGCCCTGTGAGGTTCTTTGGAGGGCTGGTTTCATGTCTTGTCCATCTTTAGACTTCCACCAACCTCCCAGCACCAGGCCCTGCTCCTGGGACCTGCTCAGTGCTTGTCCAACTGCACGAGGGGAGATTTCATGTGTAGATGTCGAAGGGCTGGGGAGGTGACTACTGATGTTGCTGTGGGGTCTGGTATTGATAATGTGGACGGTTACCCACAAGCTTGCAGTGGGCAAAGCACAGTCCTGCCTCGGTGAGGAAGCCAGTGCTCGGATTTCTCACTCTTAGTGATGCTGTAGGAGCTGTCGTTGGCAGCCAGGTTGGGTGGAGGAAGGTGCCTCAAGCTTTGCTGCCAAGCCAGGGGCTCTCAGCCAGGCTGGATGGACAGGGGGGCGTGGACCTGCCTTGACCCTTGATGGCCAGACTCTGCAGGTGGGATGCTGGCCTTTCTCTCTCGCCCCATAAACCCTCACTCCTCAGTCATTGCTCTTCTTGTGTCTCTTGTCTTGGCTTCACAGCTCTGACATCAACTGAGTTGCTGGAGCCAGAAATTTTGTGACTCTCTCTGTCTCATTCTCTCTCCAATATCTAACCAGCCACGGAGCCCTCACTGCCTCTCTGCCCCGTTCTTCCTGCCCTTTACCTTTGTTCAGATGCTCCTCGCTCTGGCCTGGACACCCATGGTCGCTTCTTACTGGCCTCCCTGAACCCAAGCTGGTCTTCTTCAGCATCATCTCCACGGGGATCTTCCCAAAGCGTATGGAATCCTTAAAGCTCTTAGCAACTTCCCATGACCTCCAATCAAATCCAAGCTCTGCTACAATGGTACCCAATGCCCAGCCCCAGTGTCACTCCCCCATCTCATACTGTCGCTTCCTGTCCCCCCACCTCCCTGCCTGGTAGGTGCTGTGTCCTTTTTTTGTTTTTGTTTTTTTTAATTTTCTAAACTTTTGGCCACGCGGCAAGGCGTGTGGGATCTTAGTTCACCCACCAGGAATGGAACCGCACCCTTGGCAGTGAAAGGGCCGAGTCCTAACCACTGGACAACCAGGGAATTCCAGGTGCTGTGTCCTTTGATAAAGGCGCATGTGCTGCTCCCAGGCGGGAGCTGCTACTACTGCACCTTGCTCAGCCTTCTGTTGTAGCACTTTTCACATGGCATCTCCCTCCATCTGCCTGTGACATTTAATCTGTGTCTTACTCATCATTGTGTTTGCAATAGGAAGCCTCATCTTTTGTACACAGTAGGCAGGAAGTAAAAAAAAAAAGTTAAAAAAATTCTTTGTTTTGAAAAGCTTTATTCAACTATAGTTGATTTAAAAAATTTTTAATTGAGTGGTTTCTAATCTTTTTGTTATTAGTAAAATAAAAATTTTGAGTTCCCTCTCCCCATTTAATACCTTAATAGTGTTTGCTGTTTCAGGAAATACCTAATGGTAAAAGGTACTCTGAATTCAATTATGCTTTTCAATAATTTGGGTTTTATTAGTTGCAGTGGGATCTGCAGGCATATGAAAAATAAACCATATTTATGTGCATAACACATTATTCCTGTCAGACCAGGGTCATAAGTGCAAATGTTTTGCAGGGTCCAGGCCCTCGAGCTCGAGGTCAAGGGTGGCAGCCTCAATGTCCTGAGTGGTCGGGAAGGTGGGATGTGGGTCTGCACCCAGCATCTGATGGGGCAGCTGCTTCTCAGCTCTGGCCTCTCATTGCCACGGGGTGAACATGGGCCCAACGCTGAGATACTTGGGTATTTCAAGAGGAACCAGATGTGGATTTTTGTGAGAAGCTCTTATTTTTTAAAGACTGGCAACTGGTTCAAAATTCAAAAACAAACCAAAAAAATGACAAAAATGACAAAATAAACAAAACAAAACACCCTTTTCTGGTCAAAACCAAATGGATTAGTGGACTTGAGGGCTGGAGCCTGTGTTTCCTGCTGTCATTGGAGACTCTGGTCCAGATGGTCCTCAGAGCACCTCTGTGGGGACTCTGGGGCCCCCTGGTTGCTGGTGCTGCGGTCGGAACCATAGCTTTGGACCTGAAGTCCGTGGTGGGATTTGACTCCTTGTTGGCTGACATGGGAGGGAGGTTTAGGGAATCTCCTTCTCCATAGTGACTTCCGGGTGCCCTTTGTTGGTGTGGCTTGTTCCCTCTTCATCTGAAGCCACCACACTGGCCGGGATGGGGCTTGTCTCTAAGTGACAAGTGGGTATCACAGGTGAGATTTACTTTAAAATCAGCGTTTGGTTTCTTTATGTGTTAGTTCATAAAGTGGTGGAGGGTGGACCTGCCCTTTCTACTAAAACCCAAGCACTGGATCTTTCTAAGTAAATACATTGTAGGCATTAGAGTTGCCTCTAAGTCTATCCAAGCTTGGGTGAAAGGGACAGAGAGGGATCATTGGGGAGTGAGGGCAGCCACTCATAAATCTTTTTCTCCACATGTCTCTGTGAATATATTAATGCTTTAGCAGGTCTGTTCATTTAAAATAGGGATTACCATTTTCATAGATGCTAAGTCCTCAGATGGCTTGATCACATTCTTGAATAAGAAAGAAAATTGTTACCGCACACAGTTTAAAAGCAGTTCTAGGGCTTCCCTGGTTGCGCAGTAGTTAAGAATCCGCCTGCCAATGCAGGGGACACGGGTTTGAGCCCTGGGCCGGGAAGATCCCACATGCCGTGGAGTAACTGAGCCCATGCACCACAACTACTGAGCCTGCGCTCTAGAGCCCACGAGCCACAACTACTGAAGCCCGCGTGCCTAGAGCCCGTGCTCCGCAACAAGAGAAGCCACTGCAATGAGAAGCCCGCGCACTGCAATGAAGGGTAGCCCCCACTCACCACAACTAGAGAAAGCCCGCTCACAGCAACAAAGACCCAGCGCAGCCATAAATAAATAAATAAATAAAGGCAGTTCTATTATTCTATTCATTTTTAATTTTAGTAATATTTTGTTATAATCTTAAAAATTTTTTATTTTAATAATTTATGTATTTTTACATTAAAAAAAGCTATTTACCATTCCTGGTGGGAATGAAGGTTGATATGACTTTTATGGAAGACAGATATATAGTCTTTATCAACAGCCTTAAGAGTGTTCATGTGGTTTGACCCAGTGATTCTAATGTATCTAATGTATCCTCAGATGGCAATCAGAGAAGTCCACCAGAAACACGCACGAAGATGTTCATTGCTCTGTTATGTATAACCATGAAAAATAGGGAACAGTCTAAATAGGGGAATAGTTAAGAGAGTTAAGCTCCACCTGATGAAATACTATTCAGATATTAAATGATGTTTCTGAAGAACATTTAATGACAACGGAGTTAATGTTCCTGATACAATGTCAAGTGGGAAAAAGCTGGTTTCAGTGAAAATATCCACGTGTGTCTGACTCTCTGTGTGTGTATAGCTAGACAGTAAGATTTTAAGGGAATATTCCAAAATATTAATAGTGGTTTTCTTTGGGTGGTGTAATTATTCTTCTTCAGAATTTCCACAATGAACGCATATTGCTTTTATAGTCAGGAAAAAAATAACATTTGTTTTTCTTTCAAGCTATTAAATTAAAGAAAGCTGTTCTGTGACCAAGCAGTTCTACTTCTAGGTGTATATCCAAAAGAATTGGAAAAAGGAACTTGAACAGACACTCGTATGCCAGTGTTCACTGCAGCATCGTTCTCACAAGAGCCAAAAAGTAGAAGCAGCTCAGGTGTCCATCAACAGATGACTGGTTAAGCAAAATGTGGTCTATCCATATAATGGACTGTAATTCACCACAGACAGGGGTGAAGTTCTGATGCATGCTGCAGTGTGGATGAACCTTGAATGCACTATGCTAAGTCAGATAAGCCAGTCCTGAAAGGACAAATGCTACAGGATTCCACTTACATGAGATTCACAGAGACAGAGGTACACCAGGGGCTGGGGATGGGTGCAGAGTTTCTGTTTGGGGTGTTAAAAACGCTTTGGGAATAGATAGTACTGATGGTTACACAACATTGTGAATGTAACTAACGCCCCTGAATTGCACAGCAAATGGTTAAATGGCAAATTTTGTTTTATGTGGGTTACCACAATAGAAATAATTCAAAACACGACAAAACTGTGTTGGCCGGGTTGAACCGTGTGTTTGCTTTGAATGACAGTGGCTGTCACTTGTTGGTTCATTTATCTCAATTTTTGCTTTTCACTTTGACCCCACAAATATGCCTGCACTGTAAATGTGTTGTTTTGAAGATTTCAGACGCCAGGCTTAGATCGTGATAATGGAGCAGGGGGTTCATGAGACATCTAGGAGGGTTTAAAAGAATTTATAAAGGGAAATGTGTTACTCTTAATCTTGGGCCATACACTGAGTTCTTGCCTGGGAGGAGAAGGAAGAAAGAAAAGGCTTGGTGATACCCAGCAGCCCATAACAGTTCTGGAATATTCAGAAGTCTTCTGGCACATCAGACAGCCCTTGAAGAAATACAGCCTGCACTTTTTTGCTTTGGGAATTCACTTGGCAGCAAGAAGTGCTAAAGGAAGAGCTTTACTTATATTCTCTGCTTCCTGATATTTAAGGAATTCATTTCACTTGCAGCTTCACACCAGTGCGTTTTCTTTCCCTTGCAAAGGGGAGGCGGTGCCCCTCTGACATGTTAGAGATGGTGGATGGCTGAGGCTGCTTCCCTTAAAGGTGACTTCTTTGCAGTCCATCTGAAAATGTTTATGGAAAGTAAGCAGTTGGGGTCAGCAGGGATCTTGGCAACAGGCAAGCAGCCAGATCCCTCAGGGGAGTTTGAAGTGTCTAGACTTGATGCTTTTGAACTCTTGGTATGTTTCCAGATCATTGTTTGGTTCCTCGCTGCTTCTGTTAGAATTTACACAGTTCACAGAGGTTTGTTGGACTAAAGCTCAGCTCCCCTTAAATCAACTGAAAAAGTGACCACTTTTATATTCATCAAAGAGTCTTCCCTGCTCAGTATGCCTTCCCTGAGATTTATTTGTTAACCCAAGATGACTCCCATTTCCCTTTTATCTTTGCTTTTGGAGGAAGAGTTAGCCGAGTCTGTTTGTGTTACTTTTCCTTTCTGTTTGCAGCAGACCTTGATATAATACAGTCTCTTGTGTCTCAGTGGTTACCAAAGTATTAAATATAAAATATTTACATTCTTTTTCGTTTGAAGTTATTTTTCCTTAGATACTGATATTGTTAAGTTTCCATACCTTCATGCTTAGCTTGAGGAGAAAACATGCTTTGAGTATTTCACTCACCCATTGAACAAATGTTAACTGAATACTTGCTCTCCTCAATCCCTGGCACATCTAGCAGTGACTAGCTCGCAAGCTCCATCCTCAGGGAGTTTATATCCTAGTGAGGCAGATGGACAGGTACATTTCAGAGTAAAAGGGGTTGTGGTATCAGCAAGCACAGGGAGTGGCTGGAGCCCAAGGGAGGTACCTAATTTAGTGTTGGGGGAACAGGAAGACTTCCTGGAGGAAGTGACATCCACACTGAGTCTTGAAAGATAATAGGAGTCAGCCACTTCAAGGGTTGTGGGGCTGCCCAAAGCAGAGGGGGCCAGAGATGAAAGAGGACTTCATTTGTTTGGGAAAATATAAGAACTTCAGTGTGAGAGCACCATAGCCCATGAGGGAGGGTCAGGGAAGAAAAGTTAAGAGTAGACATTGGGGGACTTCCCTGGTGGCACAGTGGTTAAGCATCCGCCTGCCAATGCTAGGAACACGGGTTTGATCCCTGGTCCAGGAAGATCCCACATGCCGCGGAGCAACTAAGCCCGTGAGCCACAACTGCTGAGCCTGCGCTCTAGAGCCCATGCTCTGCAACAAGAGAAGCCACCGCAATGAGAAGCCCGTGCACTGCAACGAAGAGTAGCCCCCGCTCGCTGCAACTAGAGAAAAGCCCATGCGCAGCAACGAAGACCCAATGCAGCCAAATAAATAAATTTTATTTAAAAAAAAAAGAGTAGACATTGGAGAGGAAGGTAGGTATGACCTTCCAAAGGCCTTCGTCATGAGGTTGTGGAGCTCTCAGAAGAATTTTAAATGGGGAAATAACTTGATCAGATTTTAATTTTAGCAACCTCACTGTAGTTGGAGACATATATAAATATAAATTAATACAGGTATGTGTATGTACGTATGTGTATATATTTATTTATTTGAGATATAATTACATACGGTAAAATGGCCACAGTTTAGTCGACGGCCAGTTTGATGAGTTTTGACAACTGTATACATTCACGTTACCACCACCCCAAACCAGATATGGAAATCTCTATTCCCCCAGAAAGTTCCTCTAGGTCCCCTTCCATTCAGTCACCCAACCCCACACCCCTACAGCCACTTTCTGACTTTTATCTCCAGTTATGTCTTTCTTGGAGTTCATGTAAATGGTGTCACACAGTAGGGGCTCTGTTGTGTCTGACTTTTTTTCAGTCAGCATAAATTGAAACTCATCCACATCGTTGTATTTATAAGTAGCAGCTCCTTTTTATTTTTTAAATATTTATTTATTATTTATTTTTGGCCATGCCACGCAGCTTGAGGGATCTTAGTTCCCTGACCAGGGATCGAACCCGTGTCCCCTGTAGTGGAAGCTCAGAGTCCTAACCACTGCACCACCAGGGAATTCCCATAGCAGCTCCTTTTTATTGCTGGGTAGTATTCCATTGTATGGATGAACCACAGTTAGTTTATTCACTCTCCTGTTGGACATTTGGGTTGTTTTTAGTTTTTGGTTTTGATGAATAAAGGTGCTATAAACATTCTTATACAAGTCCTTTTTTTTTTTTTAGATGTACATTTTCATTTCTCTTGGGTAAATAATAGTGGGATTGCTATGTCTGGCGTTTTTTTTTTTTTCTTTACGTTTTAAAATAGATCTTTATTGGAGTATAATTGCTTCACAATACTGTGTTAGTTTCTGTTCTACACCAAAGTGAATCAGCCATATGCATACATATGTCCCCATATCCCATCCCTCTTGCGTCTGCCTCCCACCCTCTCTGTCCCACCCCTCTAGGTGGTCACAAAGCACCGAGCTGATCTCCCTGTGCTATGCGGCTGCTTCCCACTAGCTAGCTATTTTACATTTGGTAGTGTGTATATGTCGATGCTACTCTCACTTCGCCCTAGCTTCCCCCTCCCACCCCATGTCCTCAATCCCATTCGGTCTGGCTGTTTTTTAAACAATATATTGGAGTTGAAGGGCTGGGAACAGGGAGGCCATGGAGTGAAGTCCCACTGAGAGATGAAAGTGTCTAGAAATAAGGTAATTTAATCCTGGAGGTGGATAGCAGTGAAAAAATCCCTGTAATGAGGAAGTTGAATGAACAGTACTCGGCGATGGGCAAGATGGAGACGAGAAGAAAAAGCCTCACTGGATATGGGAATGAATGGCGGTGTTTTCTCTGAACCAGGAAGTGAATGCAGGAGGTGCAGGGAGTGGGGAGGGTAACAGCTTTAGTTTGGGACAGTTGAGTTTGAGATGCTCGGCAGCAGGAGAGAGGGCTAGGAGGCAAGTGAATCTGGAGGCCGGAACAGCGATCTGGCCATCACGTGAGGAGCAGACGGTGGTCACCATGAAGGCGGTAAAGGAGGCCGTGGGAGTGGAGGAGATGACCAGGCAGGGGATAAAGACCTACCCACAATGGGGAGAAGATATGATGACACACCACCGACAGTGCAGCACTTGATTTCAGAGTATATGAAAGAACTGCTAAATATCAATAAGACAAGGGTAGCAATCTAATAGAAAATGGACAAGTGATTAAATGAGGCTCCTCAGAGAAGAGGAAACCAGAAGAGCCACTAAACTCATCAAACTCTGCCCACCTTAGTAGTCACCTGAGAGATGCAGTTTAAACCACTGCGGCACACAATTCCACACCTTTTAGGTTGGCAAAAACAAAAAAATCCTCAGCAACAAGTGATGGCAAGGATGTGAAGTAGAGGGGACCCCCACCCACTGCTGATCAGAATGTAAATGAGTACAGCCTCCATAGATAAAAAGTTTGTTTGATGCAATAATAATAATGAATATATTCTCTAGGAGGGTGGTAATTCTCCTGAGCACAAATCCAAGTAGATCTGTCATGCATTTGCACAGGATATATGCACACCAAGGTTAATAGCAGCATTGTTTACACGCACACAAATATGCAGGAAGCCCAAGGGTCCACCAACCAAAGATGAATAAGTGAATAAATTGTGGTGTAGAATAGGAGATACACACATGCATGAATTCCACAAACATAATTTTAGGAAAAAAAACAAGTTGCAGAAGGGTGTGTAAAACATGCTCTTCTAAAACATTTTATTTTTAATTTTTAATTTTTGGCTGCATCAGGTCCTAGTTGCGGCATGCGGGATCTTCCTCGTGGCACGTGGGATCTTTTGTTGCTGCGCGGGCTTCTCTGTAGTTGTGGCGTGTGGGTTTTCTCTCTCTAGTTGTGGCGCTGGGGCTCCAGAGTGCGTGGGCTCTGTAGTTTGCAGCACATGGGCTCTCTAGTTGAGCTGTGCGGGCTCAGTAGTTGTGGCGCGCGGGTTTAGTTGCCCCACGGCATGTAAGATCTTAGTTCCCTGACCAGGGATCGAACCTGTGTCCCCTGCATTAGAAGGCGGATTCTTTACCACTGGACCACTGGGGAAGTCCCTAAAACATTTAAAACTGAGCAACATAGTATTATATATTGCTTAAGGACTCACATCCAAACATAGTAAAATCGGGGGGGGGGCGGAAATACCAAATTAGAGTTGTGGTTTCCTCCAGGAGTGTGGGAGGGGGTGCCTGCCAGGTTCCCTGCTCTTACCTGGTTGATAATGCTTTGTTTTCTTGAGTAGGTGCTGAGTACTTGAGTGTTCATTGTGTGTCTCTTTATGGCTTTTTGCATTTCTGGATGATTTTAAAAGGGAGGGAGCCCAGGACAGAACCTTGGGAGCACCCACATGTAAGGTAGCAGGATTTAAAGTGTTCTGACTCTGACCCACAGAAAGAAGTACTTTCTATTCCAGGTGTACACATGTACACAAATACAAACAAGACCCAGAGACCAAAGTTTCATGGGAGGTCTTTATCCTTTCTTAGGAGACATACTCTGGTAGTTTCTATTTTATTTCAGTCTCTTAAAAAAAATGTATTTGGGTTGCAACCCTCTAAGCCAGTGGTTCTCAAATGGGAGTGATTGCCAGTCTGACCACGTCTGGAGACATGTTGGCTGGTCATGACTCGCATCTGGTGAGTAGATGCTCGGGATGCTGGTAGACAGCCTCTAAGGCACAGGGCGGCCCCCCACAACAAAGAATCACGTGGTGTGAATGTCAGTAACACCAAGGTTGAGAAACCCTGCTCTGAGTTGATTTCCTGAAGGTTGAAGACTTAACAATTTGAAAAGCAGTGATGGAGGCGGGGGAAGAAGATTGGCGAGCCAGATACAAGGAAAAGCGGAAGTGTGTGTGGGTCTAGGAAGCTGAGGGAGGAGAAGGGGAGGGTGTCTGAAATGTGCTGGTGGAGTTTGGCAGCTAAGACCGAGCTGGTGTGAGTTTCGCTGGAGGTGTGGGGAACAAAGCCAGGGTTAGTGGAGGGGAGAGAAGATGGCAGAGACATCTCAAGAAGCTTGGCTGTGAAGAAGAGAATGATAACTAGAGTAGACTGTAGGTTTGAAGCAGGATGTTTTTCCCAAGATGATAGTCTTGGCGCATTCAAATGATGATGGAAGGGAGCTGGTAGAGAGGAGGATTTGAGGGTATAAGAGAGAGTTAACAGAATGGAGCCCGTGCCTGGGAAGTCAGGAGTGGATGGAGCCCCCAGCAGGGCTGGAGGAGGGAGGAAGGACATAGAAGAAGAGGAGCTTGGAGTGAGGAGGAAGTTGAAGGTATTCTTGCTTCCTCCTCTGTGAAGCAAGAGGTGAGGTCATTTTCTGAGAGTGGAGAGGGAGGAGGGGGGAGGTGGTGGACTCCAAGGCTTGGGTAAAGTGGAGGAGGTTTGAAATAGCCTTTGAAGGGACTGGGAGAAGAGCTGAGTGGGTGTGCTGGGCAGCTCCAGGGGCCTCTGGAGAATGGAGACCATGAACCTGTTACGCCATCAGCTTTAGCGGATGTGTGATTTTCTCCTTGGTGTTGAGCGCCATGGAGAGAGACACAGAGGAGGTGATGGGGACCAGGGTCTGGGGTTGGGACTCGGTTGGGTGGGTGTATACGGGAGCACAGGGGAGTTGAGATCATTGGCCAGTGGGTGGTTGATGGAGGGTGGAGGAGAAAAGGGACGGAGACAAAGGATGCAGAGAAGTAGAAAAGAGGGCGATCGGCAAATTGGAGCATCAGGTGAAATGGAGGAGCTGGTGTGGTTGGAGAAGCTGTAGGTGAGATCTGAAGGGGAAGGAGTTTATAGAGGATGAAAAGAAGTGGAGCGAGATGTTTGGAGGGCCTGCTAGAGGTGGGGCAGTTCTGAGTTTTGACGGGAAGGTCCAGGATGGATCTTTGGGAAGAAGGCAGTAATGCAGAGGAGGTTACAGAATGAGGACGAGGAACCAATTCGTCAGAGCTTGGGGAATTCTGAGGTCGCTCAGAATGACAGCTGGACGCAAGGAAGACAAGCCAGGTGACAGGGTCTTCCACGAATGGGGGAGAGGACTGGTAGATGTAGATGGAAGTGTCACCAAGGGTGGAGGCTCTTAGTTTGGCTTTGGGGAGTAAGAAGAGGCTGCGGTGTGTTTCCATCAAAAGTGCCACTTTCAGCCAAGAAAGGAAGAGAGGCTGGGATGAGAGGTGGTTCCAGGGGTAGGAGGATGGGGATGTGGGTGTAAGATTATGGAAAAGGATGGCTGGGGGCAGGAAGGGACTTCAGCTTGGCGTAGGGCTGAGAGGCATGACGGGAGTGAGTAGCCCTGTGGTTCTCTAGCTCCCCTGGTGGTTGGGAGGATCTAGTCTTCTCTCTGGAAGCAGTTTGGGAAGTGTTCTGCTGGACCTAAAGTGATGCTGTCTGACTTTCTGACTTGGAGTAAGTTGGCTGTACCTTTTCTTTTGTGAGTGATGAGCCCCTAAAGAGGATGGAGAATCTACATGGCCAGGACTTGGCACTAAAAGGTCTTTTATGGCATCTAAATATTTCACGGTCCTTTGACTTTCTAGAGACCTGTGTACTGGAGACGTGAATATTCCAACTGCTTTTTTTTTTCCTGGTTTTTAGAAAAGAGGAGAGTAAGAAGACCCCATGGGGTTCAGCTCCATTCAGTGCCTTTGTAAATTGGTGTGATCAGACATGTCTGGTTCTTTCAAGTCAGCAATGAATAAAACCTTTCCTATTATAGAGAATGGAGTTCCATTGGGAAGTTTGAACACATTTTCCTTTAATGGCTTAAATGAAGTGTTGCTTTTTTTCATGAAAGTTTCATATATTTGTCCTATTTAATTTAATTTTTTCTTCAGGAAATAAAAGATGACATTTTTTTTTTTTTTTTACCTCCCTCCCACAAAAGAAAAGCATTGGATTTTTTGGCAAGGAAGTACCTGTGGGTGCTATGGAAATTGATGGGGTTTGGAAATGAGAAAAATGTAGTCTCCCCCCTTTTTAAAAAACTATCAAAGTGAATTAAAAGAAATGAATGTTTTAATGGAACTAGATATGACTGAATGGCTTTCTTTCAAAAGCTTTAGTATCAGGATGAAAACTTATGCGTTGAATGCTTTCCCTACTTTTTCTTAAAAATATGAACATTTCTTCTTGGAAACAATACTGGCATCTGTAACAGCATTTAATTAACAGCAGCCTCCATGAGTTATCAAAGAAGGGTGGTTGAAAAAATCAAGTACAAATTATACAGGAAGGGCTGACTTAATAAATAAATGCTAAACCCCAAATTGTTTTGGTATTATAAGAAAATGGGAGAAGAAAGAAAAGTAATTAAAACATGAGAAGCTGAACCAAAGGAGGAGTGAAACCTTGGAGAAACTCTGGAATGGACTTTTTTTTTGGCCATGCTGCGCTGCTTGTGGCATCTTAGTTCCCCAACCAGAGATTGAACCTGCGCCCTTGGCAGTAATGGACTTTTAAAGCCCAAGTTGAAATGTTCAGACGAGGGGAAGTTACATAAAGAAAGGACAGTTCTGGAGTTGAGAAGGGATGGTGGGGAGGAAATGCTTATAAAGGCATAAAGGGGAAACCAAAGATTTTTCTCACTGGAATTGTGACTTTACATTAAAAGTGAAAACACATCAGCTCCTGATTGTAGAATTCTGTTATCACGTCATTTATTTCCAGGACCCTTTGTTTAAATGCAGCATATTCCTTCTACCTTTCTAAGTGTGAAAACAGACTCTTTCATAAGAGTATTTTTTCTTCTTTTAGTTCCCAAAGCAGTATTTTCCAAGATGCGTTGCACCAAATGGTGTTTCAATAGGCTGTTCAAAGGAAATAAGGAATTTTGTGTTCAAATAAGTTTGAGAAGTATTGTGTTAAAAAAAGGTAAACAGGTTTATTTACTGCACAGTTTCTCAGAGTCTTTAATACAAAACATGCATGTTTGAATTTCTAAGATAAATGGGATGGATCTTTTAAATTCCTAAATAAACATTCAGCCTCTAGTTTCTTTTTGGTGCTCTGGTTTTGCTCTAGGTGGCAATGTACCTAGGTAGAAAATTTCACCTCTCTGGACTCCTTTGCCACTAGCAGTGAACCAGTACTGGCCAATGAGACGTAAGTTAAGTCTCTGCAGGGTGGGGCTTCCAAGGAAAGCTATTGCTTTCTCGATAAACAGGATCCAAGGAGGCTGGCACACACCTTTGTCATTGTCCTTTCTAATTTCTTCTGCTTGAAGGAGCTGTAGTCAACTTGCACCAGGAGAACAAAAGCCACATGGTATGAGTAGCAAATCAAGAAGATCGAAGGAAGGAAGATGGAAGCAGTTCTTGATGGCTTCCTGAAGCTACTCCACCAGCCTTGGAATCTCCATCTGGGACTGATTGTCCCAGTTGAAAAATAAAGCCCTATTTTGTTCAACCATTGTAGTTGAATTTTTATTACATGTAACTGAGTGCAATCCTGTCTCATATGAGGGTGATGTAGTAAACAGCCATTGAACTTAACCATAGAAACTTGTTTTTGAAACTGTGTGGAAGACCCTTTGGGAAATGCCGCCTTAAAGAAAGAGTGGGGGATAATTAGGAGTTCGGGGTTAAAATATACACACTACTACATATAAAATAGGTAAACAACAAGGACCTACCTTATAGCCCAGGGAACTATATTCAGTATCTTGTAATAACCTGTAATGGAAAATCTGAAAAAGAATAGATTTATATATATATATATATGTGTGTGTGTGTGTGTGTGTGTGTGTATGATCACTTTGCTATACACCTGAAACTAACATGTTGTAAATCAACTGTACTTACTTCAATTAAAAAATAAAGGGAAAAAAGAATATAATACAAACACAAAGGTAGTCATATATATTTAGCCCTGTTTCTACAAGTATGAATTTTCTGATATTCTTTGACTGTGGAATAAGTGTTTTGAATTTTGGTCTTTTTTTCTATTCTTACCTCTTCCCCTCATACAAGAAGTTTCTGCTTCTTTAAAAAAAACTTGATAATTTTTTTATGCCCCTTACCAAAGTACTTTACATAAGCCAGATTTCAAAAAAAATTGAGATGGTTTTATTAGCCTATTCATGCCTTCTTTATATAGTAAAATTGTCCTAAAAATTTGTAGGTGAGTTGATTCAGATGTACATTTATTTCCATCATAATATCGTAGATGTTTCTTTTGAATTATTCTTGATTCTGGTACCTACCCTCTTTCTGCCTTCTCTTTCACAAAATTAATGTTGGGTACACCAACACCTGAATGTTCTAGGGAAGCTCTTCATGTGAGTGATTTTTGTAAAGTTGGAAATCATTTGTAATTTGATTGAACACAGCATGATTGCTCTTCTTCTGTAAGTTGGGTTTTCCTTGGGTTTTAATTTTTTAAAATTATTTATTTATTTTATTTTTGGCTGCTTTGGGTCTTCGTTGCTGCGTGCGGGCTTTCTCTAGTTGCGGCGAGCAGGGGCTACTCTTCGTTGCGGTGCGTGGGCTTCTCATTGCGGTGGCTTCTCTTGTGGAGCACGGGCTCTAGGGCGCGCGGGCTTCAGTAGTTGTGGCGTGCGGGCTCAGTAAGTTGTGGCTTGTGGGCTCTAGAGCGCAGGCTTAGTAGTTATGGCTCACAGTCTTAGTTGCTCTGCGGCATGTGGGATCTTCCCGTACCAGGGCTTGAACCCATATCCCCTGCATTGGCAGGCAGATACTTAACCACTGTGACACCAGGGATGTCCCTTTTCTAGGGTTTTTTAAAAAATAGTGTTAGGCTATATTCTCTGATAAAAGAATTTTCTAATCTGGTTCTTAAAAAAAGACACGTAGGGGGCTTCCCTGGTGGCGCAGTGGTTGAGAGTCCGCCTGCCGATGCAGGGGACACGGGTTCGTGCCCCGGTCTGGGAAGATCCCACATGCTGCGGAGCAGCTAGGCCCGTGAGCCATGGCCACTGAGCCTGTGCGTCCGGAGCCTGTGCTCCGCAACGGGAGAGGCCACAACAGTGAGAGGCCCGCGTACCGCAAAAAAAAAAAGACATGTAGGGACTTCCTCATTCTACAGCTGAAGGGACTTACCTATGGCCTCAACGTTGAGCCAAATGGTGGCAGAACTGGGGTCATCACCCCTTCTGTCCAGCTCACTGTGGTGACAGCCTGACAATAACACCATGGAAAGTCATAGTTCATTTCACTGATCTGGCCACAGTTTCTCCATTGGTAAAGTTGGGTAACTTCTCGTTTGCCCAACTCACAGTAAAATCTTTAAACTGTTTTTTTTTCTTTTTTTAGTTTATTGAAGTATAGTTGGTTTACAATGTTGTATTAGCTTCTGGTGTGCCACAGAGTGATTCAGTTATACATATATATATTCTTTTTCATAGTCTTTTCCATTATGGTTTATTATAGGATATTGAATATAGTTCCCTGTGCTATACAGTAGGACCTTGTTGTTTATCCATTCTATATTTAATAGTTTGCATAAACTATTTTGAGTTGTTTGGAATTGAATACTTTTTCTAGTGTACCATGTTTGTTGGGAAAGAAGGATATTTGGCTTCAAAAAAGTTGATATTTTTAAAAATCAGGTTTACATAGAATTCAGTCTTTTCATGTGTATAGTTTAGCGAGCTTTGACAAATGTACATGGTTTGTCTACCACAAATAAGAAAGAATATTCCCACCATCCTAAAAAGTTAAAGAAGTTTATTTTCTTTGATTAATATGAAATAGTAATACTTTTGGCAGTAAAATTCCAATTACTTGCATGCAGATTACCCATAGCAATATTTTATAAGTACAAGGTAGTTTTTCCTTTTCTCTCTCCTCCTTTCATTGCCAGTCTGTGTTTATTTAGGGAAGGCCAACTAATTTTTTTCCTTATTGAGGTATGATTGACATATAATACCATATTAGTTTCAGATGTACAACATAATGATCCAATATTTGTATATATTGTGTGATGATCACCACATTAAGTCAACATCTGTCCCCAACATCTGTCACCACCACCATTTGGCCACAGTGTGCAGCTCGCGGGATCTTAGTTCCCAGACCAGGGATTGAACCCAGACCCCTTGCAGTGGATGCGTGGAGTCCTAACCACTGGACCACCAAGGAATTCCCCCAAACCCTTTTTCTTGTGATGAGGCTTTTAGGGTCTACTCTTTAGCAACTTGCAAACCACATTTTCCTCATTAATTTGAGATGTTGCTTCTATCGTATTCTTATTTCTCACATGCATTTTGGATGGATTGGAGGACTGTCTGTTCTTCACTCATCTGACCCACTGCCCGTACTGATTACACAGTTTTAATTGTTGTAGCTTTATGATATATCTGTTTGAATATTTTATAGGGCTGTTCTCTCTTTGTTACCTTTATTTTCAGAATTTTCTTTGTTATTCTCCCCTGCTGGTTTTCCCATGTGAATTTTACAATGTGCTTATTCAGTGCTTCTCCCCCATCCCCCCAAAAAAGGTTTCCTAGTACTTTTATCAAAATCGTTTCGGGTTTATAGATTAATTTAGGAAGAATTAACATCTTGAGAATGTGAAATTTATCCCTAAGATGTAATATGTCTTGCTTTTATTTAAGTCTTTTTTAGTGATAGCTTGGAGTGTTTTAAAGTTTTCTTCATATAAGTCTTGCACATATCTTGATAAGTTTATTGCTGGATACTTTACTTTTTATTTCGTAGTCATCATGAATGCTTTTCTTCTATTATATATATATATATATATATATTTTTTTTTTTTTTTTTTTTTTTTTTTTTTGGGCTTCTCACTGCTGGGGCCTCTCCCGTTGCAGAGCACAGGCTCCGGACGTGCAGGCTCAGCGGCCATGGCTTACAGGCCCAGCCGCTCCGCGGCATGTGGGAACCTCCCGGACCGGGGCACGAACCCGTGTCTCCTTGCATCGGCAGGCGGACTCTCAACCACTGCGCCACCAGGGAAGCCCCCTCTTCTATTATATTTTATAATGGTTATTTTTCTCTATATTAAAGCTACTTTCTATTTATTTATTTATTTGGCTGTGTTGGGTCTTTGTTGCTGCACGGGGGCTTTCTCTAGTTGCCGCGAATGGGGGCCTACTCTTCGTTGCAGTGCGTGGGCTTCTCATTGCTGTGGCTTCTCTTGTTGTAGAGCATGTGCTCTAGGTGCGCGGGCTTCAGTAGTTGTGGCACGTGGGCCCTAGAGTGAGCGGGCTTCAGTAGTTGTGGTGCACGGGCTCAGTAGTTGTGGCTCACAGGCTCTAGAGCACAGGCTCAGTAGTTGTGGTGCACGGGCTTAGTTGCTCCATGGCATGTGGGATCTTCCCGGACCAGGGATTGAACCTGTGTCCCCTGCATTGGCAGGTGGATTCTTAACCACTGTGCCACCAGGGAAGTCCCTAAAGCTACTTTCTGTTAATTTTATTTCAGTAAACTTTTTTCGTGTCTAATTACATTGATTGGAATCTCCAGATTCATGTTAAAAAATACTGATGATATATTACATTCTTACTTTGAACCTGACTAGAAATCTGTTAGGCAAGATGCTTGCTTTCATGTTGAGATAGAGTTCATGATGTTAGAAAATACCTATCTCCATCTTTTTTGTTCTTCTAAGATGGGATGTTGAGCATTATCAGATGCCTTTTCAGTGCCCGTGGCAATGATGGATGACCTATCATCTAAAACATTTCTTTTTAATCCTAATTGTATATGAAGGAGGTAAATGAGGTAGTTGAAGGTTGGATGTCTCTGTGATTCTATTGTACAACTCATCTCTCTTATCAAATGGTACCGGTATTTCATAAACACAGACCTGATAATAGATTGATTTTTGAATAGTAATTTTATATTTCTACCTTCTTCCGTCAACACCTTTTGGTACCTTCAGGTCAGACTTCTAGTCTAGATGGAGTTATATGGCTGTAAATGTGCATTCCGGGCATTCTTAGTTGTGCAAGTCTGGGGTAGATGCTAGGGCCTGTATCATCTGAATCAAGAGTAGGGTATTGGGGCGTGGGAAGGGATGGCTCACACAATAATTATTGTCTGGCAGCAGGCAGATAAACTTTTAAAAGTCACCTTGATGTATGAATCATTCCTGAAACTCTCAATTAGTGGGTTTTTTTTTTTTTTCTCTAGGCAGGTTAAGATAGATGCCAAATGGACAGGATGCTTTGCTTATGTGTTGCCTGTTTTAAAAAAATCAATACCTCTGAATCAAAGTTTTGTAAGGACCTAAGTGCTCATTTTCTGTAGAGTTTTAAATAACATCTGCAAGTCTCAGTTATTTTTCTTAAAGGTATTTGTGCTTTCCGATAGAAGGTGATTGTTACAAATGTAACGAACCTGATCTCATCCCTTGGGGGTTTCATGACCTTATTTTACTGATTGTGGCTTGTATTTAATTTATTCTCCCTGTTTGTTCCTCATTTGATCATGCAAACTAGCCTTTTGGGGCTTCTAAAACTTCTTACTCCTTACCTGTGTGTGGCTTCCTCCCTGATCTTGAACAAAGGGCTAGGGGTTGGGTTGGATGAGAGAAACTCCAAGGCATGAACATGCTTAGATGTGAGAATTCACAGGCACAAAGCTCTTTGCCCTGTATTAGTGGAAGAACTCTTTAACCATCCATTCACTCAGCCTCTTACCCAGATAAGGTGTTTCTGGTTAATTACTTCATACAAGATTTCCAGAAGAGCTGAATTAGAAGAGGCTGCAGATGAAGGCCTGGGCAGGTATGCCTGTTGCAGCAGGAATGATGGTTACAGCTTAGTAGGTGACCCTGGAATTAAAACAGGAGAAAACCAGCCATAGGGGGCTGTTCCGTGAAGGGCAAGCCTTCTGTCCCTTTTCAATAGGCTGAGAGGGTTATATTAGTACAGTATTAAAGTAGTTAAGGTGACCCTGGGCATCCAGGAGAAGCAAATTTGACATAGTTTGTTCTGCTTATGAAAGGAGAGAGGTATGCCGTGTGTTTTAGACTCAGTTCTTGGGAAAATTTACTGAGCTAGTATTGAAGAGTGCAGATTCCTGTTAATAAGGAAACATAAAAGATTTGTTGGTGGCCAAGTTTTTCTTTAGAAATTAATGTTATAAGATTATGTGGTTGAAAATATCCTCTAAATATTCTGGAGTTTCTGTTACATATAATAGTGCCCTTGGTTCTGATGGTAGTTGAGGAAGTTTCAGATTCACCTTTTGTAAAGAATACAGTTTTAATCTACTTTAGATCCCAAATGTCAGTGACTCAGGAAGTGTCCAGAATTTGCAGCTTTTATTTCATCTTTGATTTTGTGTATGGTTGAGGAAGTTCCACGTGTGTTATTATTTCTCTTGCTGCCTATGTTCTGTATCATTCCAATGCTGGTTGAATAACCTCTGCTTGAGAGTCTTATTCAAAGCACTCTGCGAGACACTATGTATCCACACTGCCCTTCAAGCCAATTTGTGAATCTTTATGGTATGTCTGTGCATTTTTACTTGTCTTACATTACACTAACACCTTGAGTGTGTTGGCTTACTGAAGATGTTTATGGCATATAGGCTAAAAATTTTCATGTCTTTCTATTTCTGTCATCCAGAATTTGTAGTAACTTCATGAGGAAGTGAGCTGAAGTTTTAAGTTTATTCCAGGGTTTCTCAGCCTTAGCACTATTGGCATTTGGGGCCTGGATAATTCTTTGTTGTGGGGGCATGATGTGTGTTGTAGGATGTTTAGCAGCATCCCTCTACCCACTAGATGCCAGTAGTATCTCCCCTAGTTATGACAACCAAAAATGTTTCCAGACATTGCAAATATCCCCTGGAAGGCAACCAGTTGAGAACCACTGGTTTATGGTATACAAAGAATGGTTTTTGTTATTATAAGAAAATGAATAAACATTTGTTGAGGGCTAAAACTATAGGATAATTCCAGCATAAAGAAGAAACATTCTTCAAAGAAAAACACATAGGTGAATAAGTAAATATAACACTGTGTGATAAAGGGTATCATAGATATAAAGATAAGGGAGTGGTTACCTCTGCAAGAAAGAGGTCAGAAAACACAAAAAAGGGGGGAGGGGAGATATTTGACTTGGGCCATGAAGGATGAGTAGGAGTTGACCAGAATGAACTTGTAATGGCTTTCGCAACAGAGAAGTCATCATGAATAAATGTTAAATGAGTCTATGGTCTCCCTTGGGCTATGCTTCTTGTCCTAGCATAGGTATTAATAGCATTCCTTTTACTCTCAAAAATGCTCTAGTTTGAACAATAGACGGTCACTCTGGTAAGGGCTTGGAGACCTGAAAGCACATGGCCAAATGATGTATTTGAGGTGTAGTGAGTCCTTTAATGTTGTCAGAGTGTAGTTTGGGGGTGGAAAGAGATGTAGAGAATGCCTGGAGATGACATTGGGACCAGATGTGGAGGGTCCTGGAGGGTCTTGTATGCCATATTACAAAGATTGGACTTGCTGCAGACATTCTAGGAACCATTTCAAAACTTCCACATGAGGGAGTGTGTTAGGAAGACAGCCACAGGGAAGGTAAGCTTTCTGGGCCCTTGAGAAGTTTCGGATATGGTGTGTGCATCTCCCAAACACTTCCCCTTAGAGAAAATAGTCCCTTGAGAAGTTATTCTCGGCCAAGTTTTGCTTGGTTACATCCAGGTATTGTTACTGAGTCTAAGCTCATACTGCTCGCCGCACGACGGGCCAGTAAATCGAGAGACAGGGTGTTGGGGCAAGGAATAGTGACCTTATTTGGAAAGCCAGCAGACCAAGAAGAGGGTAGACTAGTGTCCCAAAGAACCATCTTACCCAAATTAGAATTCAGGCAGCTTTTGTACTGAAAGGGGAAGGGGTGTGGCTGGTTGTTGCAACTTCTTGGTGCAGGAATCCTGCTATCCAGGTAGGTCTGATCACAGTGTTCCTGTAAACCCACCACCAAGATAAATGTTATTCTCTGTTCTGCAACTTCTTATCTTTGTGTGAATGGAAAAGCCTGGGAGGCAGAGCCTTGAGAAGGGGCTATCCCATATAGTTCAGGCTATACGCAACATTCTTTTTTTACAAAAGGTCGAGAGCCAGCATGACTAAGTACAGACGACAGAACCCAAAGTTTAGAGCTAAAGGAATAGGTCCAATATGGAGTCAGGTTTGTTCTTCTTTGTTGCAGTACTGTTTACAATTGTGTGACTTTCAGCTGAGTTTCTTTAAGAAATAAGGAGACTTTCAGAGGATTCATGTAGATTTTCTTCCTGACTTATGAATGAAAAAAGTTTGGGTCTGTTCCTGAAATTTGAATGGATGGCAGCTATTTGAGAGAGAGAGAGAATTATCTAATTCAGTAGTTGGCAGAGTACATCCTGTGTGTCAGATCTATCCTGCTGCTTGTTGTTATGTAAAGTTTTACTGGAACAGAGCCCCGGCCATTCATTATTATTGTCTACGGGCCGTTGAGTGCTCCAAAGGCAGTGGGTAGTTGTCACAGATGCCCTACAGCCTGCAATGCCTGAAGTGAATAAGATAACTTTTCTCATAAAATCACTAAATCACTCAGGTATTTTTCACATCTTCACTCTGGCAAAGATGATTTCCAAATTATGCTGTTTTTAGTACATGTACTTGTTCCAAGTGAGGCTTGTGTTTTCAGCCTTGCAGTAGAAATGGTGTTACCCAGGATTTTACCTGACAGAGCCATAGTGCTCTAGAACTTGGCTTTTCTGTCTTCCAGGAAGTCTTGAATGTACTCACTGGATCCGTTACTGATCTCACGGGGACGTGCTGACGGGCTGAGTGCGTGGTGGGGCTCACTCCATCCTGGGTGTCTGTGACACTGCTACCCTGTTGGCTGTGGAGTGTGTCTGACAGCTTTTTCCAACTCCAGAGTCAAAGCCATAAAGGACAAATATATTTCACACGTTACGTTTTTTTCAAGTTTTTTTTTTTTTTAGAGAAAAGTGTTGTTTTACATGAATTTGTATGTTGGAGGATATTTTTAGCTTTTAAAAATACAGGAGGAAAAAGAGGTAGTGTTTGGTCGGCCTAGTGCATTTCCTCCTCATAATTTTCTGGTCTCCCCTCATTTTAATGGCCATGTTTGTTTGTTTATTGCCTTTCAGAGTGACTCTTGCATTCTGACTCGTGACAAGCTGCATACTGGTGTGGGTAGAAACAGGACCTTTGGCGAGACAGCCAGGGACAGCCAGCTATTAGCCAGAGACAGTGTTAATTAACCAGAATTGGTGGCCTCCTGCCCCCTTTGCAAAATCAGACTGGAGAGCTTGGCTTTTTGTGGAATTTGGCTGCTTGCCTTTAAGGATTCTCCAATGAAAAGAGAATGGTTACCCTAGGAACCCAGTTCACATAAATGAAGAGTGCTTTTTAGTCCTTTGTGGTCCTTGCCCCTGTTCTTTTTTTGTGAAGTGTTCACACAAGTGTTTCCTTCATCTCTCATTTGCTCCTTTAAAGCCCCGAGTGATTTTTATACGCTGTGAACCCCTGACATTAACGGCTTGAGATTTTTCGGGAAATTGCTGGTGTCACTTAAAATAGCTTCTGTTCTGTGTTGTAGAAAGTTCTTGCTGCCAATTGCCGGTAGCTACGTCTTTGAGTTAAAGAGGTTTGGCCGAATTTGGGTGCATTTGTGAGATGAAGAATTTCACCCCAAGGGAATTCCCTGGCAGTCCAGGGGTTAGGACTCTGCACTTTCACTGCTGAGGACACGGGTTCGATCCCTGGTCAGGGAGCTAAGATCCTGAGGCTTGTGCCAAAAATTTAACAAAACGAAACAAAAAAACCTTAAGCATTTAAAAAAAAAAAAAGCATCCCATCTCCATCTCCCAAAAAAGCAAGATGGAACCACACATGAAGCCATCTGGGCTGGGGACCAGGTCACTGTAACACTCTGAACACTGACACCCCAGATCCTTGCTCTGACTCTTCTCTTTCCTCCCACTTTTAAAAAATTAATAGACTTCTTTAAGAACAGTTTTGGGTTTACAGAAGAATTAAGCAGCTAGTACAGAGAGTTCCTGTATATTCCCCATGCCACCCACACAACGTCTCTGTAATTAACATCCTACATTAATGTGGTACATTTGTTACAATGAATGAACCAGTATTGACACACTTTTTTTTGGCAGTGCTGTGCAGCAGGCAGGATCTTAGTTCCCCAACCAGGGATCGAACACATGCCCCCTGCAGTAGAAGCTTGGAGTCCTAACCACTGGACCCTCAGGGAAGTCCCCTTGACACCTTATTATTAACTAAAGTATATAGTTTGTTCCGATTTCTTTTTTTTTTTTTTTTTTTTTTTTTACCTAATGTCCTTTTTCTGCTCCAGAATCCCACCCTGGATACCACATTTCATTTACCAGTCTTGTCTTGATTGTGACAGTTTCTTGGACTTCTTTTGTTTTTGACAACTTCGACAATTTTGAGCAGTGCCAGTCAGGTATATTGTAGGATGCCTCTGGTTGGAATTTGTTTGATATTTTTCTCACGATTAGACTGCGGTGATGGGTTTGGGAAGGAACAGCACAAAGATAAAGAGCCATTTTCATCCCATCATAACAAGGGTACATGTATCAGCACGATTCATGACTGTTGCCGTTAACTTTGATTGCCTAGCTGGAAAGTAGTGATTGTCAGCTCTCTCCACTGTGAAGCTTCTCTTTCCCCTGCCCTTTTCATACTGTGCTCTTTGGAAGGAAGTCGCTATGTGCAGCCCACACTTAAGGAGTGGAGAGTTATGCTCTACTTCCCTGGGGGAAGAGTATTTACATAATTTATTTAAAATTCTTGTCCATGGAAGACTTGTCTGTTTGCCTCCATTTAATCATTTATTCATATCAGTGTGGAATCATGGGTGTTTACTTTTAACTTTGGGTTATGGTCCAATATTACTTTATTTTGTTGCTAAAATTGTTCCCACTTTGACCATTGGAAGTTCTTTCAGTTGGCTTCTTTGTCATTTTGACATGCCCCTAGCCTTGTGGCCTTTTTATTTGTTTGTTTTTGAGCACTTCCTTCTTTCTGGCACTGCAAGACCCTCCAGGCTCCTCTTGTGTATTTACTGCCCCAGTCCTAGCATCAGCCATTTTTCCAAGGAGCTCTGGTTCCTTTTATTGGAGAATGGTGTTAGAAACCAAGATCTGGGTGCTAGGTGTGCTTGTTGCTGATGGGGTGTCATTTCTCTTAGCACCTCTCAGCTGACAGAGGAAAAAAAATGTGTGTGTATACTAAGCCGCACGTGTGTGTGTGTGTGCACACACACGTGTGTGTATATATGTGTAAATTTCTGTATCTATACATGAGTTTAACTCATTTTTGACATTACTGATATCTCCAACTCTAGACTCTCCTCCTCTTGTTTATCTGTAAACCCCCAGTTCAACAGTGAGAAACTTGGATTTTACCTTCTGACATCCATTTACTTAATTGTTCAATTCCATTGTACATGTATAGTAGTATCAGAATTGTTAACTAATAGCCCTGTGGGAAACAACTTTATCAAGGAGAATAAGTGCTTAGGTGTAGTTTCTTTTGCCTTTAGTCTGACAAATTCCACTCATTTCCAAAGTTACTTAGGTCAGCACTTCTCCCCACTCCCTTCAGTGAGGTTGTTTCATACATTTGTAATACAGTTAGATTCTCTTGTCACAGTCTGGCTTCTTTCCTGAAATCCCTGACCTCCTAATTTCTTTCTTAATCTGCATACATCAGTGTTCACTGTTTGTGTTGTACATCCTATGGGTTTTGACAAATGCATGCCATATCCACCATTATAGCATCATACAGAACACTTTCACCACCCTGAAATGCCCTATGCTCCACCTATTTATTTCTTCCCTTTTCCCCCCAGACCATTGACAACCACTGATCGGTTTGCTTTCTCTACAGTTTTACCTTTTCCTCCTTCCATTTAAAAAATTCTTTACATGGGAATTCCCTGGCAGTCCAGTGGTTAGGACTCTGCATTTTCACTGCCGAGGGCCCGGGTTCAATCCTTGGTCGGGGAACTAAGATCCCACAAGCCACACAGCATGACCCAAACAAACAAACAACCTCCCTCTTTACGTTTGACTCTCTGAAGTAAGCTTCCACTGAGAATGACCAGCCATTCAGAGCTTATGGTCATTATTCTGCTGCTCTGGGAGGTTCAGGAAGGTGGACCTCTCTTTGGAATAAAGGAGAGGATAATTATGATAGTGTGTTGGAGGGGAGGCGAAGGATAAATTAGGAGTTTGGGATTAACAGATACACACTACTATATGTGAAATAGATAAACAACAAGGACCTACTGTATAGCACAGGGAACTCTACTGAATATTTTGTAATAACTTATAAGGAAGAAGAACCTGAAAAAGAATAGATAGATAGATAGATATAGATGTATGACTGAATCACTGTGCTGTACACCTGAAACATTGTAAATCAACTATACTTTAATTTAAAAAAAAAAGAAACCACCAACAAAAAAAAAAAAAAAAAAAAGAAAGTGTGTTTGTTCAGACTTTCTGCACAGCCTGGTTTGGGGGGCAGTGCTGCCCTGCCTGTGTCTACAGCCTTGTTTTCCCAGCCCAGGATAGGAATCCCCATTGGAGACACATTCCAGAAGCCATTCCTCCTTCTTTGTGGATTGCCTCCCGCGAACACTTGTTTATTCCCCTCTCTTAGACGTTTTAAATTGCAGAGATGGGCAATCAAGGTGGGTTCTTGCTGGAACTCTACAAGGTGCCCCCTCAGGAGCTGGAACAGTTATGTTCATCTCTGGAGAAACAGAGATTAGAATCAGAGAGAGAGGGGACACTTCCTCTCTGTTATCTGGATTTCCAGTCTTCGCTTCCAGGGCTTTCCTAAGGCCTGGCCACCTCCCTTGGCTTCTATGAGATGCGTTGAACCCCCTTAGTAAGTCACCCCTGGGTTTGCTGAAGCAAGTTCAAATTAGTTTCTGTTATTTGCAGTGAAGGAGCCCTACTTGAAGTGATCTGTGTTTCAGTTTAGTCTTTTCCTCTGCCAGGTGCCATTCTGAATGTGTTTGATGTGTCAGACTTACACTGATACTAAACTGTTATAAAAGCCCTAGTGGAAATCTGTGTAGAGGCAAAGGAGGGGATGGTTGAGGCTCTCTGTGGGCAGCAGGACAGAGCTCAGGACACAGGTGGGTCTGTCAGGTGGGCAGGGCAGGGCATTCCACGTAGAAGGTGCAGTCTGAGCAGAGGACTGGAGTTAGGGAGTGGAGTCATCTCAGGAGTTGCAATAGATTTATCAAAATCTAAATATTACAGTAAAAGAGATAGCTTTAACAACATATATTTAGTCCATGTATTTCTTAATGGGAGTTGAGGCTTACAATAAAAACAGGTATTAAACAAGCACAGTTAAGTCAGAAAGACAAATACCATATGATGTCACTTATATGTGGAATCTAAAATATGACACAGGGGGAACTTCTCTGACAGTCCAGTGGTAAAGAATCTGCCTTCCAATGCAGGGGACGTGGGTTTGATCCCTGGTTGGGGAACAAAGATCTCACATGCCACGGGGCAACGAAGCCCATGTGCCACAACTACCGAGCTCGAGCACCTCAACTAGAGAGCCCGCGTGCCACAAACTACAGAGCCCACGTGCTCTGGAGCCTGCGCGCCACAACTAGAGAAGAGAAAACCCGCACACCACAACTACAGAGAAGCCTGCATGCCACAACGGAGAGGCTGTGTGCTGCAATGACAGATCCCATGTGCCTCAATGATGATCCCGCGTGCTGCAACTAAGACCCAACGCAGCCAAAAAAAAAAAAAAAGATAAATAAAAAAACATAATAAATAAAACTTAAAAAAAAAAATAAAAAAATATGACACAGGACTTCCCTGGTGGTCCAGTGGTTAACAGTCTGCTTTCCAATGTAGGTGATGCAGGTTTGATCCCTGATGGGGGAACTAAGAGAGCCTGCAGGCTCTGGAGCTTATGTGCCACAACTAGAGAGCCTGTGCGCTGCAGCTACTGAGCCCACACACTCTGGAGCCTACGCGCCACAACTAGAAAAGCCTGCATGCTGCAATGAAGAGCCCATGCACCTCAACGAAGACCCAGCGCAGCCAAAAATAAATAAAAATAAAAACAAACAAAATATGACACAAATGAACCTATCTATGAAACAGAAACAGACTCACAGACATAGAGAACAGATTTGTAGTTGCCAAGAGGGAGGGGGTTGGGAGAGGGTTGGATTGGAAGTTTGGGATTAGAAGATGCAAACTAGTATATGTAGGGTGGATAAACAACAAGGTCCTACTATATAGCATAGGGAACTATATTCGATATCCTGTGATAAACCATAATAGAAAAGATTTTGAAAAAGAATTTAAAAATATTTATTAAACAGAAGAGTTAAAATTAAGATGGAAACGGAGAGATAGGTGGCCATTTTTAGGGAAGGGCCAGGTGGTTGAATCAACCCAGTTGGGTTCTTCAGCAGGAACACGAAAACCCACTGATCTTGGTTTGGCTAATTGGAAAGAGGAAGGGAGATTAACAGGTGCCTGAGAAGTAATTAATCACAGATTTGTAAAGCTTTTATGTTGGGGCAGTGGGGGGAGGGAAGGTGATTGTGAAAGTGTCCACTTCAGTCTTTTAAGAGTATTGAGTGGAACAAACATTTACATTTTTATTGTGCTGATTAACATCCGTGGTGAGTGGTGAACTCTGGGAAATGATCATTTTAGGGGATGGTGGTAAAAAAAATTGACTGTGAGTCAATTTAGAGGGAGGTTGGTTTCTTTTTTTTTTTTTTTAATTTATTTATTCATTTTTGGCTGTGTTGGGTCTTTGTTGCTGTGCGCGGGCTTTCTCTAGTTGCGGCGAGCGGGAACTACTCTTTGTTGTGGTGCACGGGCTTCTCATTGCAGTGGCTTCTCTTGTTGCGGAGCACGGGCTCTAGGCGCGCGGACTTCAGTAGTTGTGGCTTGTGGGCTCTAGAGCACAGGCTCAGTGGTTGTGGTGCACGGGCTCAGTTGCTCCGCGGCACGTGGGATCCTCCCCGATCAGGGCTCGAACCCGTGTCTCCTGCATCGGCGGTGGATTCTCAACCACGGCACCACCAGGGAAGCCCCGGGAGGTTGGTTTCTCAAGAAAGTGTAGGATATCTCACTTCTGCCCTGCTCACAAGAACAGAGGCATCATAATGTCTGTAGGAGACCTCTTGTCACACTTGACCCCTCTGATTTTAGAGGCAGGGAGGGGGCTGGCCACTGACTCTAAAACCTGCCAGATGCATCCAACCAGGAAGAAAAACCAAGAAGGAACATTTTATGGTTACTCTAAAATTGAGGAAATATGTTTTTGCATGTTGACTAACTTTGAAACGTTCTAGAATGTAGGCCCTCTGAGTAGAACTGAGTATCTATCAATGTGTGTTTTAGACTTTTTGATAGAATTTGAACCATGGCATTGAGAGTAAATAAATACTTACTGTGCATTAATTATTGACTTACTAGAGACAGTGCTGGATCCATGGTAAGGAGATTTTTTTCCAACTTAATGAGATGTAACTGACAGACATGTAATGTTGTATAAGTTTCAGGTGTAAGATGTGATGATTTGATACACTTATATATTGCAAAATAATTGCCACAATAAGGTTAGTCAACACATCTATCACTTCACATAATTACTGTGTGTGTGTGTTTGTGTGTGAACAGTTAAGATTTGCTCTCAGCAACTTTCAAGTATGTGATACAGTATTGTTAACTGTAGTCACCATGCTGTACATTAGATGCTCAGAACTTATTCATCTCATAACTGGAAGTTTGTACTTGAGGTATAAACTTGTGGGATTTGACCAGCATTCCACATTCTTCCACACCCTAGCCCTTGGCGACCACCAATCTACTCTCTGTTTCTATGAGTTTGGCTTTTTTCGTTTCCACGTATAAATGAGATCATGTAGATTTGTCTTTGTCTGATTTACTTCACTTAGCATAATGCCCTAAAGGTCCCTCTGTGCTGAGGGGATGCTGTGTGGTCGGTCACCAGAGAATTTGAGGACAGGAGTTAGGAGAGGAGAGGGTGTGGTTGGAATAACTGCAGAGCAGGGCAAGTCTTATTCATGATAATTTTTACCCTGTTCTCATTCAACAACAATTTATTAAATGCTGTGTTCAAAACACTGTGTTGGGTGCAGGTGTGCATACAGTAGAAAACACAACAGACACTTCCCTGAATACAGGAAGTGTAGATTCTAGTGCAGTGCTGTCCAGTAGAATCTTCTGCAATGATGGAAATGACCCATAGGTATGCTGTTCAGTACGGTAGCCCATAACCATGCTGTGGGTATTGAGGAACTTTAAATTTTATTTAATTTTAATCAATTTGAGTTTAAATAGCCACATGTGAGTAGTGGCCACTTAGATAGCATAATGGGTCACGTAGATTCTAGTAATCTTCCTATTTCAACTGCCTCATTCTAGGAAACCAGCAAAATTTAGTTTTTGTCTTTTCTTTTGTTGATGGTGGTGTATCACATTGATTGATTTGTGTACGTTCAACCATCCTTCTGAACTTGGGATGAATCCAACTTGGTCGTGGTATAGGGTCTTTTTTATGTGTTGTTGGATTCGGTTTGCAAATATTTTGTTGAGAATTTTTGCATCTATATTCATCAAAGATATTGGCCTGTAATTTTCTTTTTTGATAGTGTCTTTGTCTGGTTTTGGTATAGAAAAATTTGATACTAAGGACTAGAGTCCCAGGCTCAAATAATCCCACATATGGGGAAATGAGAATCCCATCTTGGATATATTATTGCTATGAAATTTCCCAGAGCAAGTTCCATGGAACACTAGTCCCATGAGATATATTGCCCCCCCCAAAAAAAACTTATTATGGTTTGTAAGTTTGGAAAACACTGCCTGCTGGATCCCCTTGTAGGGCTGCACAACAAACACGAGCATATTTATAGACTCTGATAAGTCATACAGTAGAGAAACTGATGCTTGGTTCAGTTTCGCTTTAGCTGAGTTTTTCACACTTAGCTGATGATAGCACCTTTTTATTCACTGACACCTAGCAGCACATAGAACACTTTGGCAACTGAGCTTGGTTTAGGACTGGCTTAAAAACAAAAGGAAGAAATGGCTGTAGTTTTGTCATAGACTGAATGTGTCCCCTTTCCTCCCTCCCCCAATTCATATGTTGAAGCCTAATCCCAATGTGATGGTATTAAAAGGTGGAGCCTTTGATAGGGTCATTAGGTCATGAGGGTAGAGCCCTCCTGAATGGGATTAGTGCTCTTGTACAGAGACCTCAGACAGCTCCCTCGCCCCTTCTGCCTTGGCAGGACTCAGCAAAAAGCTGTCTGTGAACCAGGATGTGGGGGTCTCACCTTGAATCTGCTGCACCTTGACTTTGGACTCCCAGCCTCCAGAGCTGTGAGAGATAAATGTCTGTTGTTTATAAGCCACCCAGTCTGTGGTATTCTGTTATAGCAGCCTGAATGGAATAAGAGAAGTCTCTGCTTCATTCTTAATTTTCCAAGTATATGAGAATCTTTCCATTCCCCTAGATTTTGGTGGGTAGAAATGTGACAGGGTCTGGGGCATAGAACCGCATGGTACACATTTGGGTGCTGAATGATTGCTTCTTGTCTAGAACAACTAAACTCTTCAGAGTGTTATGTATATAAATGTTGTCTAGTCAGTTTTGTAAGTTTTCTAAGCTAGGTTGTAGTCTAAGCCTGAATTTATACATGCACAGAGAGATTGAACTGTTTGATTTTGCTTTTCTATTTATTTGTTTTTATAAAATACTCATGTGGCCATTTCCACCTTCTGACTTGGTTTACAAAGGCCTGTATGGACTCCATGGCTGTTGTTTAAGTCCCCTGATCTACTTGGTTGTAAATTAGAAGCACATAGTCTAGGATATATTAACCCATATGGTATTAACAAAATTCTGGTTGGATTGAAGTGTACATCAGTTGTCACTCACTATTTTTAAATTTTATTTAATTTACTTAAAAATTTTTTAAAAATTGGGATATAGTTGTTTTACAATGTTGTGTTAGTTTCTACTGTACAGCGAAGTGGAGTTCCCTGTGCTCTACAGCAGGTTCTCATTAGTTAACTATTTTATACATATTAGTTAATATGTCAATCCCAATCTCCCAATTCATCCCACCCCCCCTTTCCCCCCTTGGTGTCCATACATTTGTTCTCTACGTCTGTGTCTCTATTTCTGCCTTGCAAACAGGTTCATCTGTACCATTTTCTAGATTCCATATGTATGCGTTAATATACGATATTTGTTTTTCTCTTTCTGACTTACTTCACTCTGTATGACAATCTCTAGATCCATCCACGTCTCTGCAAATGACCCAGTTTCATTCCTTTTTTTTTTTTTTAGTTTCATTCCTTTTTATGGCTGAGTAATATTCCGTTGTTTATATGTACCACATCTTCTTTATCCATTTGTCTGTCAATGGACACTTAGGTTGCTTCCATGTCTTAGCTGTTGTACATAGTGCTGCAAATGAACGTTGGGGTGCGTGTATCTTTAGAATTAGAGTTTCCTCCGGATGTGTGCCCAGGAGTGGGATGGCTGGATCATATGGTAACTCTATTTTTAGTTTTTTAAGGAACCTCAGTAGTGTTCTCCATAGTGGCTGCACCAATTTACATTTGTCTATGGGTACTTTTGTGCTCCATTAGCAGAGTTGAGTAGTTAAGGCAGAGACTCTGTGGCCCACTGAGCTTAACATATTTACTTTTGGGACCTTTCCAGAAAAAGTTTGCAACTCATGTTCTAGGGCCTCTGCCATTGGCCCTGAGTGTCAGCTGTGAGTGTCCTTACAGATCTGAAGGCTGAAGCAGGCGGGGCATTAGCCGAGTTCCCGGTGGGTGTTGCACTTAATATGAACCCTGCTTTGGTGTCCTGAAAGGCTGTACCATTGTGATGCAAAGAATCAAAGTAATAGCCCAAGTGTGGCAGACCTTGAAATAATCTTTGATTAAGGAGAACATTTTATTCTGGTCTGTGTTTGAAATAAGGTCCTGCTGGCTTACAGAATGATTGGAATAAAGGAAATAGGGGCCCTTTAATTTATGAAGTGGATTAAATTGAAGTGGAAGGTAAAAGAAGCATGCTATAAATATTGGTAAGGCTTGGGAGACTTAGGGATGCAGTTGAAGGAAGGGACATTTTGCAGTGGAAGACCGAGCGGTATTTCAACAGTACTGATCCAGCTCACATTCTGTTTGCCAAGAACAGGGCTTCCCTGGTGGCGCAGTGGTTGAGAGTCCGCCTGCCGATGCAGGGGACGCGGGTTCGTGCCCTGGTCCGGGAAGATCCCACATGCCGCAGAGCGGCTGGGCCTGTGAGCCATGGCAGCTGAGCCTGCGCGTCCGGAGCCTGTGCTCCGCAACGGGAGAGGCCACAACAGTGAGACGCCTGCGTACCGCAAAAAAAAAAAAAAAAAAAAAAAAAGAACAGCGGAGTGGGGGGTGTCTTTGGAGTCCTGGCCTCTGAATTCTGCAACTGCCTTGTCCCTTCCTGGAGCACGTGTCCCTGTATTGAAAGACCAGGGAGTTACGATGCTATTGGTTGTCCTCACCTCTCCAGGGCAGCGGCCGCTTGGTTTTCTTGGACTTTGCTTTGCAGTGCCTCCAACTTCTCAGACTTTTTTTTTTTAAAGGATGTTAGGTGGTTGGTTTCGAAGCTGCTACTCAGAGTGGCAGCCATTCAGGGAGATGGATGTGAGGTTCACAGATGGCAGAGTTGCCCAGCATGTGGAGAATGGCCCGGGAAGAAGAGCTGACGTGGACGCTGAGGGTCTGTGGAATCACAAGCGCCCGTTTGACCGGAAATTGCTGGGTACCACAGTGGCTCTGCTGAGTCAGTGAGTCACTGTAGGAATGTCATTTGCATTTTTTCGCTAATGAAATAACTTGCTGAGAGGAGGTGATTTGGTGAGCAGTCCCTCTCCCCTCTCCTTTTTTATTTTTAACCTTGAGCTGCACCAGCCATAGCTTTTCATTAGCCACAAGAGTCATCGAGTTAATGGAATCTTTTATTTTCCATTATCTTGTTCTCTTTACCAGGACTAATCTCCAGGTGCCTCAGAAACAGCCTCAGAAAACAATGCACAAGACCAGAAACCAAGTCAGGAGGGTGTTATGGCTGAACGCCGACATATTTCCCTTGGTAGAGAACACTGGTTAGAAACCAGAGGTCTTGGTGATGAGAGGATGTATGCCTTTAGTATAAAGGAGAGTGACTGTAGAAACAAAGCTTTGAGAGACCACCAGAGGCCAGGCCCTGCCACCTGAGGAGGCCGCATGAGCCCTCAGGTTACTTTCTTCATCAACCTCTAGGGAGGGTTCCCGTAGCTCAGTGTATAAAAACAAAAATTAACATTATTAAGAATCTTGATGCTATTGTTGGAGGATGGAAGGAATGAAAAACGCCCTCTGAACTGGGAAGGTATCTTGAGACGGAAAGATGAGGCAGGCAGCTCCATGTCATCAATGGACCAGTTTATTACAGGATAACTTACAGTGTGGGATCTGGATCAGGAGATCAGCAACCTGGAAGCATTCGCAGCTGCACTCCACACCTCCGAGGGGACGTTGGGACAGTTTTATAGTTAACCTAGGGTATGGGGGTGGGTGCTCGGAAACAGGACGTGCCTTCCTAAGTCAAGTTTATGAATGGGTAACTGGTTTCGTGGGTGCCTGGAATGTCAGCGAAGGTCTTCATCATTGTTTGGGGACTAACAGAGCATGGAGCCCACCTGGTCCTAATGATTATTAAACACTGTCTATTAACTATTAACTACAAAGGCTCTGACAACAGAGAGGCGATTTACTGCGCAGTACGGTCCTGGGTAGGGTCAGCCGGAGAACGGGAGGAGCCACACGGGCCAAGATGGCGTCAGTTGTGCCAACAGGCATACGGCTGTGTGGTAAGGTTTTATTCTTTTTTTTTTTTTTAAAGAAGATGTTAGGGGTATGAGTTTATTAATTAATTTTTGCTGTGTTGGGTCTTTGTTTCTGTGCGAGGGCTTTCTCTAGTTGTGGCAAGCGGGGGCCACTCTTCATTGCGGTGCGCGGGCCTCTCGCTATCGCGGCCTCTCTTGTTGTGGAGCACAGGCTCCAGACGCACAGGCTCAGTACTTGTGGCTCACGGGACCAGTTGCTGCGCGGCATGTGGGATCCTCCCAGACCAGGGCTCAAACCTGTGTCCCCTGCATTAGCAGGCAGATTCTCAACCACTGCGCCACCAGGGAAGTCCAGGTTTTACGCTTTCAAGAGACCTCGTTCTAATCTAAGTGAGACTTCTCTCCAGTGAGCTACAGTCAGTGTTATTGGATGGCTGTTGACCAGGCCCCTCTCTCTGATGGATGCTGTTGGAGAAGTGATTTCAAGGTTTCTTGTTGGTTACAGATCACCAGTTAAGGGAGAGCCAAGCTGCGTGCAGTGCCTGAGGGGAGCTGCCCATCTTCTCTTCCACCTCTTTGCCCCAAAGTGCCCCCATCACCTATCGGAGATCAATATCTTCCAGTACTTAAAACACATCCTAGCCTATGGGAATGGACTGTTCGGTCAGGGAATTGATGGCCACAATCCAGAGAATCACACAGACTGTGTAGAGGCAAGCAAACATCTTAAAATAATAGAAACCAGAGTCAATGCCTGTCCCTTCCTTAACCTCATCCTCACCCATGAACCACAGTCAATACAACTAGGCCATTTACAGTGGAAACGCCCTGCGCCCACGCCCAAGGCTGGCCATCCTGCCTCTGAGTCAGCTGATAGATGAACAAGTTATCAGGCTGCAGGTGGAGGAGAACGGGGTGACTGTTTTAGCTGTGCTGGAAAATTCTGTTACTTATCTGTACACGTTACATGTTATCTGCTGGCGTAAATCTCTGCCTGGACTATTGCAGTTAGCTCTCAACAGACCTCCCCGCTTCTCCAACCACCCACTTGAGCATCGTTCTGGAGCGATCCTCTAGCGTCAGAGCCCTCCAGAAGCCTCCCCTCGTATCTGGAGTAAAATCGGAGGCCCTTACCGCAGTCTGCAAGGCCCTGCATGATCTGGCTCCTGGCTCTCTCGCAAGTCAGCTCCCATCACTTGCCCGCTCACTCATCTGCTCCTGTTACACTGGCCTTTCTCCTGCTCTTTTCCAGCACGCCCAGCCTGCTCCCACCTCTGAAATTGTACGTATTGCCTGGAACACAGTATTTCCTTCAGCAGGTGCACCTCACCTTCCTTCTGGTCTCGGCTCAAATCCTCCGCGTATAGACAGGCCTTCCCTGACCTGGTGACCTTAGAATGCTCCAAATGGCAGCCTTTTTTCACTTTCTGACACTGTATTGTTTTATTTTTTTCTAAAGTGCTCACGGACACTTAACATATTTGCTTACAATTTCTGTCCTCCCACTAGAGCTCCATGAGGCAGGAATTATCTGTTTTGTTTACTGCTCTTTCCCCAGCATCTAGAAGAATGCCTGGCAGTGAATGTAAACCTAAGTTTAGGAAACCTTATCATTTAATGAAATAAACCATGGACCAGAAGTTCAAATAGCCGGTCCTTTTACAAAGTAGCTGAGAGATAACAGGAAAGTCACTTAAATTTATCAGCCTTAGGTTTCATTTGCATAAAATGGAGTGAAGAATATCTCTGCATTTTATAAGATGATGAAATAAGGACTCAGATGAGTGTTGGGTGTGCTGGGTGCTGGTTGGGTTCGGGGCCACAGGACCCTTGCACTGCAAATGCTCGGGAACCATTGGCTCCATGTTGCTTTTACTCCTAGTCACAGACCCTTGAGTGCGTCTGGGGTGTGACCTATGACCTAATGGAGACCTTTCAATAAATTATGACATCAGTAATTCAGAGGCAGGCTGTGTAGTTTCCCTGATTCTCCAGAGGGCTGGGGAAATGTTCAGCTTCCCAGAGCCATCAAAGTTCTCTCGACGTAAAATCTTCTACAGAAGTGGGTTTGGCAGATACGCTGTCTTCAGTGACCTGAATGACGAGTCTTCAAAATCAAGTTTAACTTCAGGGAGTTCTCTGTTAGCCATGGATGACCTAACACCGTCATTGTCACCATCAGGTGCAGCCTCTCTTATCCCTGAAAGTCGAATGCAATCTGCTCGTGGTCAGCTGCGTGGAGCCAACCTGGTTCTCTTTTCTTCCTGTTCAGAGAGGAGTGGCCAGTGGGGGAGGGGACTGGGGACTCAGGGTGGTCCCCAGCTGGATGAACTAGGTCCTGAATGGTTGGGGATTGATTATTCTGCTGACTGGCTGGTCTTTAATCAGGGATAAGTACACTGGGTAAGATGCAGAGTCAATGACTTGAGATTTCACGAAAGCAAAGTTTCCCATCCTGGTGTGGAGTCTCAGGCGTATTCATAGAGTACTAAAAATGTTTTTGATGATGGAGAATGTTTTGGTTTTAGAGAGCTTTCTATTCTGATTGTGATGGTGGTGATAATAGGTTAATGAGGACAATAAATGATAATGAAGGGACACGTTTTTGTTTACTGACCTTCACCTTGGTCCATCAGGGAACTTGTATTTGCCTCCTTCATATGCGAGGTACTGTGCCCAGCCCAGAGGGATTCTTAATCAAGTGACATGGCCCCAAAGGAGTTTCCAGCTTAGGTGGCAGATATATAATAACAGTAATAATGATAATAGGAAGCCAAGTGATTTCCCACCTTTTCAGCTCCAACAGTCGGCTGCAGGAGGGTTGATGAAAGAGAGATGAATTCTGGCTGGGAGTGGTAGGAGTAGGCAGGTCATATATATTTTACGAAAAACAATTTAAGAGATGGTTGGGGGAGGGTATGAGAAACTTGAAGAATCAACTGAAAGGAGATTAGCTTTTTGTGAAGTGGACTGTTTTGTTTGCTCTTGCTCTGCAAGCTGAAGTGGCAAGTAACTGACCAGGCAAACGAAATAGTTGTCATGCTGCCCGTCCTTGATATTTACGTCTTTGAGTGCACTGTCTGCAGTGCATTCTTGAAATACCACACCGCTTAGTGGGGAGCCCCCAAACTCATGTTGCCTCCACAGGAGAGGAGATTAATAAGGTCAAACAGTGGCCACCGGTGCTCAAAATTCAGGCTGGACCGTCCCTGGCTGTGGAGAACACACATCTCTTCATTCCTCTCTTTCTCCTGTTTCCCCCTCTTTGAGGGATGGGAAGAGTCAGAACGGCAAATCAAGTGACAGTTTCTTGGCAAGAAATGCTGAACTGTCTTGCTAAGAAGGGTTAGATGTTTGTTCTGGAGATGGTGTAGTGGACATTTCAAATCAGATTTGGAAAATACCGTTGATGTTTGGGATTCAGTTGATATTTACTAATCTTCATCCTCCTAAATCTCATTATTGAGATGAGCAGCCATTAGGCTCTTTGTGGAATGCCACTCGCTCTGACGTGTTGACAGGTTTGCTGTCGTCATGTGACTTGGGGAGTAGGGAGTCACAACTGGTGTGTATCCAGTACAAGATCACAGACACATGCCCCTGAAAAAATAAGACCAGGATTCCTTTCTGCATATTGTTTCTTTATTGGTAGAATAGAAGTAATATCTATGTCACAGAGCTGTTAGCTCAGCAACTAGAATATAGTAAATTCCATAACCTGCTGTTCTTAACACCAAAAATAATAAAATAAAAGCTCTTTCCTTAATTGTAAAATGAAAAAAAAAAAAAAGACCAGGATTTTTTTAAGGGTAATTGCTAAGTATCTCCTCAATAGGTTATTTGAGAAATCTTTGCGTATATATATTGTTTATATATGTGGAATATATATATTGCTAGCAGTGTGCCAGACACTGTTCTAAGCATCTTACAAATAATGACTTATTTAATTCTCAAAAAAGTCCTTTGAGGTAGATACTTTTCTTACCTGATTTCTTTGTTGTGTGTTCATATGTTTTGTGGCCACTAGAGACATGTTGGTAGTTGCGTCTAGAAAAATTCTTTCGAGAAAAACCTCAAAACTGGGAATTCTGTCCACTCGCTGACACCTCCTTTTCCCCAGAAAATTGGGGAGGTTCCATGTTTCCTTGAGCTCAGTGGCAAAACACCAGCGGCTTCCCCAGGCGCAGATCTTGACAAGGTCAGACCAGGTTGGAAATGATTTTGACTCAGGCTCCCTGAGAGACTCTGTGGCGGTGAGTGGGCATGTGTGGACACTTGGACCTCTGTGTCCCCGCTCAGGATTCTGTGTCCGCAGAGAGCGTGCTGTGTCCACAACTCCCAGGAGGACCCGGCGACCTCAGGGTGGCTTTGTTTTGGCCCCGGTGTTGTGGTCGCGGTGGATCGTGTTGCATGGAGGCCTCAGAGCATATGTTGGAGGAACAGTTGAGACTTTAATCTTGTTTTGGGCAGCATTTTTGGTATGTTGGACCCTTTCAGGCTAGTTTAATGATGTGCCAGGTAGAGCTAGCCAGCATGCGGATTTCCCTTTGGGAATGTGTGTATTTTTCCAGGGCCCTTGGTGGCAACCTGAGCTGAGCTGATCTGATCTGCCCATCTGTCATCTCGGCTTATTCTTGCATTAGTGCCTGGGACTTGTTGCCAGGCCTGCCCTGTCCTTCCTCCCCAGCCCTGAGATCCATAGGCGGGGGAGCTACGATGCTCCTGCTGAGTGTTCAGTTTCCTGGAGGACCAGGGAGAGAGTGAGCAAGCCAGCTGCCCACGGCGGCCGCAAGAGGCAAGACGCTGATCTCTCTGGGGTGAAGCCCATCAGCCCTGGTGAGAATTCTTTGGACGGTCCTGTTTGGATTTTCCCCTTTCATCTCCTCTCCTCCCCGTCTCTTCGGTGTTAGCTGCCTGCAGAATCCATAGAGGAGAAATTGCCACTGGGCAGCCGAGTTCACTGGTTTGAGCAGACATCCCACCTCTGACTTGCAGTCTGAATAGTCGACATTTCCTGACCAGTGCGTTCTCCCACCGCACACCTCTGCTTAGAAGGTGCTTGAAGGCTGAGGCGCCTTGTCCTGAGGGGGGAGATTTAGTGTGCTCACAGCTTTCTGAGACAGGCAGGATGGTGCAGGGGTTAGGGGCAGATTGCCTGGGCTCACGTTCTCACATTATCTCTACTGCCTATGGGCTGTGTGACTCTGGTAAAAGAGAGCCCCTCTCTGTTTCTTCATGGTTAGAAAGGGGTAGTAAAGATACCTACCTCAGAGGGTTAGGCCAATCTGAGCAAGTATTGTCTTTTCCACCTTCCCTCCTCTCCTCCATAGAAGGACCATAAGATAAAGGCAGGGGTTTTTTGTTGTTGCTAACCTTTAGATCCTTCTTGTTTATTTTTTATTTACTTATTTTTTAATTGAAGTAGAGTTGATTTACAATATTGTGTTAGTTGCAGGTCTACAGCACAGTGATTCAGTTATACATACATACATATATATATACACATATATATATATATTCTTTTTCATATTTTTTTCCCTTATAGGTTGTTATAAAGTATTGACTCTAGTTCCTTGTGCTATATAGTATAGGTCCTTGTTGTTTATCTATTTTATATCTAGTAGTGTGTGTGTGTGAATCCCAAACTCCTAATTTATCTCTCCCCCCTTTTCCCTTTGGTAACCATAAGTTTGTTTTCTATGTCTGTGGGTCTATTTCTGTTTTGTAAATAGATTCATTTGCATCTTTTATTTTTAGATTCCACCTATAAGCAATATCATATGATATTTGTCTTTCTCTGTCTGACTTACTTCACTTAGTGTGATCATCTCTAGGTCCATCCATGTTGCTGCAAATGGCATTATTTCATTCTTTTCTTATGGCTGAGTAATATTCCATTGTACATGCATGCTTTTTTGCATAAGCTTTGCAGGGTTGGTTTGGGGGTTCCACAGATTTCAGAGACCCATGCTCCTTCTTACTTTCTGCTTCATCATCCCTAGGGTGTGGCCGTGTCCTCAAAGTCCAAAAGGAGTGTTGGAATTCCAGCCATCACATCTACCTTCCAAAAAAGCAGGTAGAGGAGGGGAAGGGATCTAATTCATCACTGTTCTTCATGAGCTAGAACTTAGTCAGATGACCACATCTAGCTGAAAGGAAGGCAGGGAAATGTATTCTGGCATCATGTATTGGCCCAGATAAAAATTGGAGTTCTCTTGATTTGAGAGAGACAATAGATATTTGGTAGGTGGGGTAGGTAGTCCGCTGTCCCCACTATACTTGGTTTCAGACCACAAGTTACTCCTAGCTAGAGCTGAGGTTGCAGCCCCTGGTTTCAACCCAGAGATCCATCTTTCCACTGTTTCCAGTAAAAATGGAACATGAGTATTGGGAAACAGCTGGTGGATTCAGTACATGTGGGGCTTGCACACCAGCAGGAACTGATTTGCTTCACAATAAACTTAGGGTCATGGAAATCCATGGATCTTTAAATATACAAATAGATCGTGTATGGTCACAAAGAAGACATGTTTCAGTTCCCATCTTACTGACATTTTGTTAGCATTTGACACAGGTGATTACTCCTGCCTTCGTGAACGTTCTCTTTCTGGGCTTCTGGTTTTCCTCCTACCTCTCTGTCTTGTTCTGTCCGCCTCTTTTCTTCTTTAATGTTGTCGTTCCTCACGTCTTGATCCTGGGCCCCCTCATCCCTGCCCCACTTCTCCTCCCTGTATTCTCTTTCTGTGCAATCTCACCTATGGCTTTGGCTTCCATGGCTACTTATTTTTAGATGATTTCATCTTTATATTTCCAGCTCAGACCTTCTCTGGGTTCCAACTCCATTCATCCAATTGCTAGTCAACACCTTTTGGAAGTTTTCAAGGCGTGTGAAGTGCAACAGTCCCCAAACAGAATTCCCAGTTCATTATCAGGTCCTGACAGTTGTACCCCTGCAGTGATTCTGTCACCTCCACCCTGGTCTAGGCTATTGCCAGGATTGTTGAAGTTTTTTAAAAACACCTTTATTAAGGTATAATTTACACACCATAAAATAGACCCATTGTAAGTATACGGTTCAGTAATTTTTAGTTAATTTATATAGTTGTGCAACTATCACCACAATCCAGTTTGAGAACATTCCTACCAGCAAAAATAATTTCCTCTAGCCAGTGTGTAGTTAATACTGTTCCCATGCTCAGCCCCAGACAGCCGCTCATCTGCATTTTGTCTCTATAAATTTCCCTTTTCTGGACGCTTCACGTAAATGAAATCATAGGATATATACTCTTTTTGCATCTGGTTTCTTTCATGTAGCATCATATTTCTGAGGTTCACCCATGTAGCATGTATCAGTACTGTGTTCTTTTTATTGCTAAATAGTATTCCATTGTATGGATGTAACACAGTTTGTTTATCCATTCACCAGTGCATGGACAATTTTGTCTTGAGAAATGAGACTCAGAACAGCTATAGTCATACGTTTATTTTTGTAAATATTTTATTGTCTGTTGGCACCATTTTTCCAAGCCCCCATCAGATCAGGGACCTTGTTGCCCCCCCACCCAATATATTTTTAGCATTTAGCATATAGTGCCTAGCAAGGTTGGTACTCAGTTAAAAAAATTTTTTTTTTTAAGAAACAAGGGAATTCTTGGAAATAAAACTTAGTTTTGGAACCAAAGCTAAATTCTTTAAAAATAGCTGGGCTTATGTAGATTCTCTTTTGTTTAACCATAGAATGAGTAAATGTATCCACAATGCTTTATCCATATCACAGAACATGGTACAGCTGACCACACTGAGAACCTTGCCAAATAATATTGCCATGGCACCTCCAAAAAAGAGCAAAAACTGGCTTGTGTTTTAAGTTCTGTCTTGTTGGCTTTGTAGTCAGTTAACTAAACTGCTGTTGCTGATACAATGCAATATGAGCATTGGATCCGACTCACTGTCTGCATTCAGAAATGTGATGTGGACTTTTGGAAGTTCTGGTTTTATAACCAGACAGACCTTGAGGCACAGCGATGGTGGAATGGTTCCAAAGAGAATGAGCCAGCTTTGTGCTTTTGCAGGCGTGGGCATCGAGGCTCAGGGTGGATAAGTACCGTGGCCAAGCTCACAAAAGTGAGAATTCAGTGGCTCTCAAAGTGTGGTCCTACCTGCAGCATCAGCATCAAATGGGAACTTGCTAGAGTTCTCTGGCTCCACCCAGACCTCCTGAATCTGGGGGAGGGGCACAGGAACTTGTGTCTTAATAAGGTTCCAGGTGATTCTGATGCAGCAAATGTTTGAAAACCACAGGCCTAGTCAGGCCTCTTGCTGCCACATCACACCTCTTTCCTATATGCCGTGTAACCATAGGGAAAAATAAAGGACACTCTGATCCAGGGACAGTGGGGCTTAGGGCCTGACTCAGTTGGATATTTGGGGCAGAATAGCTGAGCCTAGGGGCCTGCTTCTGATCCTAACTGCTTCCCTGGTCTCCACAGGCCAGCTTCCCATCTCTCTTCATTTTGATGGGTACCAGGCCTGGGCTTCCCACTCGTCTTTGTCCCGGGGCTTTAGCCAGTATCAGAATCCTTTTCACTGTGACTTGATGTATATGTTGAAGCTCTTAGTGATAGGCAGAGACTTGATTCAAGACTTGGTCCATCTCAAGGATTCCCAGGTAAGTTCCATGTGTTGTTGATGGCAAGAATGAAAATGAATTGTGAGCGTTAAGATGGGTCTCGATGTTTTACAGTTTAGTTAAAGTAATAGTTGAAGTTCTTACCTAATGTCCTTGGAAACCTAAGAGTTCATAGGAGTTCAGAAGGTGACGGGGCAATATTCTGAGAGCCTGTACTAACTTGTGTTAGAAAGCTCTCAGTTCTTGCTCCTGGTATTAAATCACCTGGCCTTTAAAAGCAGATGGAGTGTCATGATAGATCAAATCCAAGCGCAGTACATCAAATCTTGTGTTAAGAGTTCACTGTGAGTTACGCTGGTCCTTTGTCAGGTGAGGCGGTTCCCAAGGCAGCAGCCACTCGGGCTAGTGGCCCTTAATCTTCAGGTGCTTCACTTGGGCTGGTCCTGGGGCTGCTCTGCGCTGGTGGGCGCCTACGTGATGCTAGTTGATGATCCGATTATACAGGACCTCCAGGCCTGGTGACTTCATAACTTTTCTTTAAATCTTTCTCAAAAATACTTCCAATGTAACAGAGCCAAGATACCTACTGCCTGAGCTGTGGTGATTTAGGAGCAGGGCTTTGACTCTTTCAGACCAAGACAAAATGAGGTCAGCTCACGCTTAAATAATATATCCCGCTCGGTTGCATGGGCCCATAGTGCTGAGATGTTTGTTGAATGAATGCCTAGGGGTAAAAGCTTGAACGACCAGAAAAAAAACAGGGTGTGAGTAACACTCTAAGGTTTTATCCTGACTCGATTTTGTACTGGTTTTTCCACTTGGGTGATCTAGGCAAACTTTGAAATTCAGTCTCCTGATTTCCTGATCTCAGCCACAAAGAATCTGATTCTTTTTTTTTTTTTTGCTGTACGCGGGCCTCTCACTGTTGCGGCCTCTCCCGTTGCGGAGCACAGGCTCCGGACGCGCAGGCTCAGCGGCCATGGCTCACGGGCCCAGCCGCTCCGCGGCATGTGGGATCTTCCCGGACTGGGGCACGAACCCGTGTCCCCTGCATCGGCAGGCGGACTCTCAACCACTGCGCCACCAGGGAAGCCTCTGATTCTTTAAGTATGGGCTGGGAGTCAGGAATCCACATTTTTAATAAGCTTCCAGGCTGATTCAGAAGCAGGAGGAAGTAACCCAAACTGTAAAAAAAACATTCTTTTTAGAAGGCAAGACACTTCAGTATTCTTTTTTAAAACTCTGCTTTATTGGTTGTCTTTTAATTTTATTTATGGATTATTTTTAGCTGGAGATTTTTTAAAATTTAGGAATATGTGTCAATACTTTTCTTTATGGTTTTGCAATCTCTTGTTATGGATCCCTCCCCACCCTAACTGTTTAAAAATATCCACCCATATTTTCTCCTAATACTAATATATAATATGACATAATTATATGTGAATATATTATTGAAACTAATACTATTAGTTTATTATTTTTAAGTATTTAACATGTCAGATGTTATTTTGCTATGAGGTGCAAACATTGTGCCCTATAAAATTTCTACTTTTAGATGTTTGATGTTTTTATAGACAGCATTTTGGAAAATGTTCCATGCACATCTAAAAAGAAGTTATATTTTTCATTGGCATATGTAATTATTTGTAACATTTGAAATAAAACTTGGGAATATATTGTTTTGAATCTATATCTCCCCGTTTGTTTTCTGCATATCTGTCCAACTCTGGGTGAAAGGAGAATTCTAAAAATCTCCCAATCTGATTGTGTTTAATTTTCTTTTTCTTATCTGTCTGTCCGTTTTGATCCTACGTTTTTGCATCTTTGTAGTGAAAACGGTATTTTAATAAACACAAGGTATCTTAGTTTTGAGCCGTGGCCTGTAAGGCTAGATTCCCTGGTTAAAGTCTACCCCATAACTTCCTCTCCGTAAGATCTTGAGCATGATTTTTTACCTTTCTGCGCTTGAAATTTTCATCTGTAGAAAGAGGTTATGGTCACATCTACTTCCTAGGACCGCTGGGAGGTATAAATGAGATAATATGGCAGCACAAATGCGTGACACACAGAAAGTGCTCTGTAAACATTAGCAATCATTTTTATCAGTTTATATATTTTTAAGACATCTGAAGACCAGCATAATGGTTCTGCTATAGACAGGCCATAGTACATGACATTTTTCTGATACATTTGAGGTTGAACTTGTATTGCATGCCTGGATATTTTTAATAATGGCTGAGTTATGTGACAGAGTATATTTATCCCTGAGTTGGTGATGTGCCTTAGGGCCCTCTGACAGTTTAGTACTTTCTGGAATGTGTTGGAGTCTCTCACTTAGTGCTTTTGGTGGGGGGTGGTGGCGGTTGTGGAAGTCTCTGATGACAGGTTGAATAGTAGGGATTTGAGAGATGTAAGAAGGCCTCTCTGCTTTTCTCTCACCATCGCCCCAATTTCATGTGTTGAGAGGATTCCAGACTTTAACACTTGGCTGGGATCGAGGTTGCCTGCAGGTGCTGTGCCTTGGAACCTTGCTGTGAGGTTTTGATGCTTGGATCCATCGTCTATCCTCTCCAGGAAGTTTGGTTATCATGAGAGAAATTCTGGAAGATTTATCCTTCTTTCTCAAGCCAGAAACTCTAAGGGTTTTGAGTGTGAACCCTTCTGAGGTAAGGAGACCACAGTGACCCACGTGTCATAGGCCCACCTGGAGAGGCAGAGGGAGACACCGTCTCTTATGTGAGACAGGCAGCTCCACGGAAGTAACTCTGGGGAAAACTTTGATACGCTCATCTCTGAAGATGAGAGGTGTGCCATCAACGATCAGCAGCCGATAGTCCTTTTGCAGATTTAAGGTAAACTTAGGTAAATACACCCACAGTTTGCAATCCTCCTTCCCTTCACGAGTATGCTTTGCTTTGCTGATTTTCCTTGAGTTTTTATTTTCTATAAGCAATAGGTTGGAAGTTGTAGAAACGTGGTGATACTAGATCTCAGAAATGGTGCTATTTCGGGTGGTTGTGGGCAAGAGGGAATTGGAAGGCAGGTGAAACCTGGAATATGGGTGTGTAGTGCCTGCACCGGGCAAGGCCTCCCTGCGACTGTAGGGAGAGCAGGACGCCCCAGGCCGGCAGGACCAAGCCGCTGCCATTTTGGTGTGTTGCTGGCGTGTGGACTGGGATTCTGGAACAGTTAGGCAGTCAGTCACCCAACCCAGAGAAGGGTCTTTAGCTGAAGAACAAAGGTCACTGTTGTCATGGCCAGGACAAGGCACAGGTGGCCTCCAGCAGGACCTTCTCAGAAGACAGAGGGCCTGGCATATGCAGATTTCTTCAGAAATTATGAATCCGTGAAAGAGTTTGAGGCGGTGAAGAAGGTTGGCATCTTTCAGAGTGCAAAGTATTTTGGAATGTAAAGAATTTCTTTGGGTTCAGTTCCATGGAAGTTTGTCACTGAGCTGTGTTCTTGAACTATGAAGTGTGAATATTTGGGCTAAAGAATAGCTTCTCTCTCTTTTTTTTTTAACATCTTTATGGGAGTATAATTGCTTTACAATGGTGTGTTAGTTTCTGCTTTATAACAAAGTGAGTCAGTTATACATATATATATGTTCCCATATCTCTTCCCTCTTGCATCTCCCTCCCACCCTCCCTATCCCACCCCTCTAGGTGGTCACAAAGCACCGAGCTGATCTCCCTGTGCTATGTGGCTGCTTCCCACTAGCTATCTATTTTATGTTTGGTAGTGTATATATGTCCATGCCACTCTCTCACTTCGTCCCAGCTTACCCTTCCTCCTCCCTGTGTCCTCAAGTCCATTCTCTAGTAGGTTGGCGTCTTTATTCCTGTCCTGTGCCTAGGTTCTTCATAACCATTTTTTTTTTTTTTTAGATTTCATATATATGTGTTAGCATACGGTATTTGTCTTTCTCTTTCTGACTTACTTCACTCTGTATGACAGTCTCTAGGTCCATCCACCTCACTACAAATAACTCAATTTCATTTCTTTTTATGGCTGATATTCCATAGTATACATGTGCCACATCTTTTTTATCCATTCATCTGTTGATGGACACTTAGGTTACTTCCATGACCTGGCTATTGTAAATAGAGCTGCAATGAACGTTTTGGTACATGACTCTTTTTGAATGATGGTTTTCTCAGGGTATATATCCGGTAGTGGGATTGCTGGGTCGTATGGTAGTTCTATGTTTAGTTTTTTAAGGAACCTCCATACTGTTGTCTATAGTGGCTGTATCAATTTACATTCCCACCAAGAATAGCTTCTCTTGATAAATAGTTAATAAATACTGTGGGGGCGAGGGGGGAAAAGAAGAAAGAAAATAGAGGGCCTGGGAAGGTGAGGCAGATCCCAACAGGAAAAACGCCTGTGCGAGCTGGGTGCTTGGTCCGCTTTCGCGCGTGGAGGGTGGTGGACGGGGCCTCATGCCTGGTGTGGAGCGAGCGGCGGAGCCCCATGGAGAACGGGAGGGGTCCTGACTCCCTCCTGGAAGTAGTACCGTGGGTGTAAAAGGTGTCTGCTCAGGCATCACGGGCCTGGCCATCACCTCCCTTCTCAAGCCCTTTCCTCTTGCTTTAATTTTCACTTTTCAGTTTAGATGAAATGATTTAGCTTTTTGTCAGCAGCAAGCCTGTCTGGCAAAGTTCCCGTTCGAAAGATTTTTTTTTCACTGCATTTTTTTCCTCTTTGTAACCCTCTTGTAGTTTGCTTGTACCTTCTGCTTCTTGGCATTAATGAACTGGTTCCCCCATGTCCCTCCCCACCATCCCCCAATCCTTTCCCTTTATTTTTCTGCTCCTAACTGGATGCTAATGGCCATTGGTGTGCCTCCACCTTCTCAAAGTAAATATGTCTGGTTTTCAACTTCTAGATCCTGAAGTTGAACCTTCATGAAACTATGTCAGGCAGGTGGGGGTGGGAATTAAAAGGCTACAGGTGTTGACAGATGACCCTCAGCGAGGCAAGGCTTGGAGAGCAGTGATGGGTAAGGGCAGCTACTTTGTGTGTAGGCCTGCTCAAGTGAGCGTGAATGTGTATGCGCATGTGAGTGTGTGTGCATGCAGGTGTGTCTACGTCTGTGCACGTGCTCACATGTTGTTTTCGAAGCAGTGGCCTGTCCTCAGCCCTTCTGAGGCAGGCCTGCCACTCGCCGCGGGTCCCAGCTTTGGGACGGGGTGAGGCTGCCACCCCGAAACTGGCCTGATCGGGACTGATGGCTCTTTTCATGGGTTGGTTTGATGTCTCCCCTCTTTCTCTCTTTTCTCTCTCAGCACCCTCTTTGGTCTGTTAACATAGTCCCTAAAATATGTTCCCTCCGTATACAGTCAAGTTCACCTGCACATTGGTTAAGTTGCAAACTAAAGCTCGAGATGCTAATTAGAAAAGAACCCACTAGGAATTAGGTTCGTCTTATTCATTTCTCCAGAGGGAAAAACCTTAAAGAATGTTTCAGGATTTTATCCGGCGTTTGCACCTCATTTAATGAAGCCTCATCCAGGAATACGGTTAACTTTTCCATTTAGAATGAAAGCTATGAGTTTCAGATACAGCAGCAAGCTTCAAACAGCAGTGCCTGACCAGAGCCCTGACCCTGCGGGAATCCAAATGTAATTTCTTTCCTGCCAGGGGATGTGACCCACAGGCAATGCCCTTCTTAGTGCCGCGTGGACAGCTCCTACCTGTATGTGACACAATCTAAATCAACTTTCAAAGACCATCCTGAAAGAACACTTTATGTTTAGTCTGTTGTAATTTTTAATCAGATATTCTCCTTTCACTCCCTTCCAAATACGATCGAATTTTTAACTGTCTTTAGCAAAGGAGTAAATTATTGATGACCTTGCTTAGTGCACATGATTCAAACCTGTGCATTTGCATTAAAACTATTTTAGGAAGCAGTGGAAATATGTTTTTTTTTTTTCTGCCTGAGGCAGGGGGTTAGAATTAAGTTGTCATTTTGAAATAGGTAATGTGAAAAATCATTAATGTGTTCCCGTATTCTGCATAATGTGACCTCAACTGGTTATTCCGTCATCCTTATTGAAAAAAACCTCCAGTATTCAATTCATTTCTTGGTACCAGCTTCTTAACAATGTCCTTTGCAAATATATGGTTGGTCTGAGCAGGATGCGTTTGTGAAGCTGCTTCTGGGAGCGGGGAAGGCTGATGGGGGCCTGGTTGATGAGTGGGCAGAGCAGAAAGGGGAGAGAGGTGTTCAGCCCTTTCTCCATTCCAGCCAACGACACAGGGTGGATGGGGGGTGGGCAGGGGAGTTGAGGGCCACTTGCTCTTGCCTTTTCCTTGAAGCCTGTTCAGGTTATGCGATGCAGTACCTTTCCTACTTCCTGCTGTGTAAAGGAGGCATGTTTATGGATGGGGGACACTGCTGCTCTGCCAGAGCGGTTTGGGGGGTGCAGGGGCAGCTGGAGACACAGAATGCTGTAGTCGGAGCCGAGGTTCCTTCCCTACGCTTGTACAGATTCTTGCTCTTCATCCTGTGATTTGCCAGGAGCCGTGTCTGCACAGCTGCAATCACCGTGACTGTGCTGACATTAAATATAGGTCACGTGGAAAACATTTGCTCTTTTTTTTAATAGATCTTTATTGGAGTATAATTGCTTCACAATACCGTGTTAGTTTCTGTTGCACAACAAAGTGAATCAGCCATATGCATACACATGTCCCCATATCCCCTGCCTCTTGAGCCTCCCTCCCACCCTCTCTATCCCACCCCTCTAGGTCATCGCAAAGCACCAGGCTGATCTCCCTGTGCTGTGCTGCTGCTTCCCACCAGACAACTATTTTACATTCGGTAGTGTGTATATGTCGTTGCTACTCTCACTTCGCCCCAGCTTTGCCCTCCCACCCCATGTCCTCAAGTCCGTTTTCTATGTCTACCTCTTTATTTCTGCCCTGCAACTAGGTTCATCAGTACCACTTTCTTTTTTTTCTTTAGATTCCATATATATGTGTTAGCATACGGTATTTGTTTTTCTCTTTCTGACTTACTTCACTGTGTATGACAGACTCTAGGTCCATCCACCTCACTACATATAACTCAATTTCGTGAGAACATTTACTCTTAAAGAGAAGCGCAGGGTCAGCATTTGAACAATGTGACCACTGGCGGCTCAGAAATCACCCCGGGTATTCTCTCGTTGACGGAATTTGGTCTTCACATCACAGAAGGGAGGAGAGGAGCACATTTCAAGTACAAGGATGTGAAAATAGACATTTAAAAAATATTTTTTGTGAATTTGTCAGGCTGGCTTCTTTAACTGATCTTAGTGGCCTAATAAGCAGAAGCGTCTTTCTCATCCATGTAGAAATGAGGTGACTCTCTTCCAGGTGGTAATTCGGGGATCCAGGCTGCTTCCCTCTTGTGTCTTTGCCACACCTGTTGTGGATCCCGAGTTGCCCTGCAGGGTGTCTCCATTCCAATCTGTATGTCTGTGTGTGTGTGTGTGTGTGTGTGTGTGTGTGTGTGTGCACGCGCGTGCGCACATCTGTGCGCACATGTGCATGCGTCCGTCTGTCTGTATGTTATAGGCCTGGCTTGCATTTCTTCTGCTCACATTCTGTTGGCTACAGCTCAAATGGCCACACGTCCTTACGAGGAAAGCTGGTAATGTATTCTGCTTGTGTCTCCTGGAAATGGAGGGTAGGGATTGGGTGATGAGCTATTAGTTTAGGCCAGTGCTTCTCAAATTTGAGCTGCATCAGAATCACCTGGAAGCTTCCTGGCCGCCCCACACCCCCACCCGTTTCTGATTCAGCAGGTCTTGGGTGGGGCCAAGAATTTATGTTTCAAATAAGCTCCCAGGTGATGTTGATACTGCTGGGCGAGGAACCGCACTTTGAATAGTCCTGGTCCAGGAGCACATTTTTGTGTCTTGATTTATCCATGCTAATCGTGGATACCAGAAGTATATCCTTATTATTGTGACTCGAGAGATAGGGAAGGAGAGGGGTAAAAAAGGTAAATAGCCTTGGCCAGGACATTTGGAATGTTACAAATAATTAATGTTTCTTAGAGGAATTGGAGTTTTGGAGGGTTGAGACCTGGGTCGTCAGGTGCGCCTGCTCTGTGGGATGGGGATGAGGTGGGACCTCTGTGGCCAGGCAAAGGTGCTTTCAGCCCGGCTAGCTCTGTTGGAGCAGGAAGCTTTGGAGAATAAAGTACCTAAGTGGATACAGGAGAGGTGACACAGAGCAAGCGACAAGCGGGGGGACTTGCGTGAGACTCGAAGGAGAGTTTGTGAGTGCTGGACTGAACCAGGTGTGGATTTGGACACAGGCAAGTGGGACTTAGATTTTGAGTTTCTTTGAGTCTTAGTGCCTGTAAAATGGGGAATAATGATGGTTGTCTGTTGGTTACTATGAGAATCAATTAAGTCAGAATTTTGTAAACTTTCTTGGTTCGTGGTGCTTAGAGGTTAAAAAATATCCTACAGTTTCATTTATTATGAAAGCAGTCAGCTTTTTTTTTTTTTTTTTTTTTTTTTGCGGTACGCGGGCCTCTCACTGCTGTGGCCTCTCCCATTGCGGAGCACAGGCTCCGGACGCGCAGGCTCAGCAGCCATGGCTCACGGGCCCAGCCGCTCTGCGGCATGTGGGATCCTCCCGGACCGGGGCACAAACCCATGTCCCCTGCATCGGCAGGCGGACTCTCAGCCACTGCGCCACCAGGGAAGCCCCAGCTTTTTAAAAATTATTATTAAAGCAGTCAGCTCCAAACAACTTCATGTACATTGATGTCCTAACAACTCAGTGGCCTTTTGAAAAAATAATCAACATAAATGTTTATGTTTCTACGTTATGAATATGTTTCTCCATTAAATAACTGCAAGTGTTTGTTGATGGACTGTGTGTGTCTGCGGATTCTGCACAGCTTCTCTCTCAAACCTTGGGATTTTGTTGGCATCGTTGCCCTCTTCCTATTCCCTGTCGATGTTTCCTTGTTAACCCAGCAACTGCTGAAAACCCAGCTTTGCAAAGATGCTATGTCTTTGAAAGGAATGCAGTGCAACTAGTATCGAAACTGTGAAAACTGCCTGAGTTGTTCGTATGCTTTATATCTGACCGATGTTGAGCATCACTCTATATCCCTCAAAAGTGTGACATATTTTCCAGTGCCTCTGCAAGTTCACAGTGGTGACCCAGCTGCTTTGGTGCACGGATTGAAAAGGGTGGAATTTGGTAGTTTTTTCCCTTTCATTCATTCACTGAATAAATATTAACTGAGTATCAGTGAGGTGTCAGGCACTGTCCACCTCCGAACAGCATAGAGTCTGGGGAGAACCAGACATTGAATCGCATAATCCTGCAAATGTAGACACCCGATGAGGCCAGGGCCTGAGGGGTGAGTTCAAAGTGAGAGCTTGTAGGAGGAAGATTTGACCTGGTCAGGAGACGCTTTCTCAAGTTGGTGGCACCTGAGTTGTTCCTGAAGTTACCGTGCAGTAAATAGGGGAGGGAACCACGTTCTAGCCACGGGGGTGGCAAGTATATCTCAAGCTGATGAAGAACTTGCTGCCTCCCACCCCCCAATTGCGCCGTGGTTGATTTGAGACTGGTATTGTGGCTTGTGTGCACCATGCGTGTCAGACAATGCCTCGACTCTTTCTTTAATGAGACAAACTTACTGACCGTGCAGTTGGATGGTGATGCGAAGCCCAATTGTGGGAAGAGTTTCGATGTCATGGATTGGTAACAATCTGTATCACTTCGAGTAACTGCTCCAGGTGGGGGAAACAGCATGAGCAAAGTGGTGGAAGGCAGCTGGGTGAGCCAGCGTGGGTGGAGCAGAAAGTGAGAGGCTGGGAGAGTCAGCAGGGGCTGTGGTGAGCCTCTGGGTCCCAGGGGCATGTGGGTCTCACATGAAAACAACTCGTCCTGGTGGAGAAGGGGTGCTCTCTCCCTACACGGGGATTTGTGTGGGTGCCTGGCAGGGACGTTTAGCTTCCAGCATCCTGGATTGGGAGCCTTGATGTCAATTTAAGGATTATGTTCTTTTTCTTCTTTGCTTGGAGAGAAAACTGATGCACTGTGGTTTCTCCACACAGGTACTTTGTGCTGGATTTTGAGGCTGGTATCCTGCAGTATTTTGTGAATGAGCAAAGCAAACACCAGAAGCCCCGAGGGGCCCTGTCTCTGTCTGGCGCCATCGTGTCCCTGAGTGACGAAGCGCCTCATATGCTGGTCGTGTACTCTGCCAATGGGGAGATGTACAAACTGAGAGGTACGTTCTTTTCCCGGGAACTTTTCAGACGGGCCTCCTGGGTTCACTGTTACCATGGTGATGGCTCTCTTGTTTTTTGATTTTTTAAAAAAATCACCTTTAACAGTTTGCCGGGTTTGCGGACTCTGGTGACAGATGCTGCTTCTCCTACCCCTGGGGTGGGGAGAGGAGATGACATTAGGAAGTGTTTGTCCTAATTAGCTGAGCAATTAAGGACAAACAAAAGGTGAGTGATCGCAAACCTGGCTGAGCCTCAGGACTTGGGCAGGTTTTTCATATTAGCTCAGTATATATTTTCCTGGACTGTATACTGTCAATCTTTCCTCCAATGCCCGTGGGGCTGTGATCTGAGCACAGGTCAGGCCTTTTAAGGGTCATGGTGTCCTCCTCTCAAAGTTTCTCTAGAACCAGCTCTTAGTAGAGGCCCCTTCACTTGTACTTTATTTAACCCATTGTGGCCCTAGAGCCTGGTGAAAAGCCAACTGGTGTTATGTCCTGTTGTCCACTTTCTCCCCTTCTCTTTGCTTCTTGAAAGCTGAGGTCTGCTAAGCATTCTCCTCAGGTCTCGGGGGAGCCCAGCATTTGGCCAGAACTGTAGGTCTTGTCGCCCCCGAGGCATATCCACCTCGCAGGTTTTCTGATGGGCCAGAGTTGTCTGCAGCGGTGTGATTTGATCGCTAGATCATTCTTCCAGCATTCCTGTCATGGGCACATCGCCGGAAAAATTGTCAGTCTTCTTCTAACAACATAACAAAACCAAACCCCAAGTGCACATGTTTGCATGCTTGTGCATGTACACACACACAGAGTCAGTTTGCTGATCTTCCTCCAAGCTTTGCTACCCAGAGGCAGGCTAAGCTGAGGTTCCTTTATTTTTATTTTTTGGCCACGCTGTGCAACTTGTGGGATCTTAGTTCCCCAACCAGGGATTGAACCTGGGCCTCTGGCTTTGGAAGTGCAGAGTCCTAACCACTGGACCACCAGGGAATTTCCTGAGGTTCTTTTATTATCAATATACAAGTCATATCTCAGGATCTATAAAACAATCCACAAACCTATGATATAAAATTGTCTATAGTTGAAGAAAATTTTTTGTTTTTTGGGAACTGTGAGAAGATTCATGTTCTCTTTGGAGATTCATACAGTGTGTGTCTCAGATTTATATGGTCCTTGGTTTCTCTTTGCTCTTTATTGCTTAATAAAGGGTCAGAGCAGAAACAATAGCAGGTGAAAAACTTAATGCCCCACCGCCGCCTGTGGTTTCATTTTCTTTTCTATTGAATTTTATTTTTTTATACAGCAGGTTCTTATTTGTTATCCATTTTATACATATTAGTGTATACATGTCAATCCCAATCTCCCAATTCATCACCCCACCCCACCGCACCCCCCCCCCTCGCTTTCCCCCCTTGGTGTCCATAGGTTTGTTCTCTACATCTGTGTCTCTCTTTCTGCCCTGCAAACCGGTTCATCTGTACCATTTTTCTAGGTTGCACATATATGCGTTAACATACGATATTTGTTTTTCTCTTTCTGACTTACTTCACTCTATATGACAGTCTCTACAAATGACCCAGTTTCATTCCTTTTTGTGGCTGAGTAGTATTCCATTGTATATATCTACCACATCTTCTTTATCCATTCGTCTGCCTGTGGGCATTCAGGTTGCTTCCATGACCTGGATATTGTAAGTAGAGCTGCAGTGAACATTGGGGTGCATGTGTCTTTTTGAATTATAGTTTTCTGTGGGTGTATGCCCAGTAGTGGGATTGCTGGGTCATATGGTAATTATATTTTTAGTTTTTTAAGGAACCTCCATACTGTGCTCCATAGTGGCCGTATCAATTTACATTCCCACCAACAGTGCAAGAGGGTTCCCTTTTCTCCACACCCTCTCCAGCATTTGTTGTTTGTAGATTTTCTGATGATGCCCATTCTAACTGGTGTGACGTGATACCTCACTGTAGTTTTGATTTGCGTTTCTGTAATAATTAGTGATGTTGAGCAGCTTTTCATGTGCTTCTTGGCCATCCTGTATGTCTTCTTTGGAGAAATGTCTATTTAGGTCTTCTGCGCATTTTTTGATTGAGGTTTTTTTTTTTTGATATTGAGCTGCATGAGCTGCTTGTAAATTTTGGAGATTAATCCTTTGTCAGTTGCTTCATTTGCATATATTTTCTCTCATTCTGAGGGTTGTCTTTTCGTCTTGTTTATGGTTGCCTTTGCTGTGCAAAAGCTTTTAAGTTTCATTAGGTCCCATTTGTTTATTTTTGTTTTTACTTCCATTTCTCTAGGAGGTGGGTCAAAAAGGATCTTGCTGTGATTTATGTCATAGAGTGTTCTGCCTATGTTTTCCTCTAAGAGTTTTATAGTGTCTGGCCTTACATTTAGGTCTTTAATCCATTTTGAGTTTATTTTTCTGTATGGTGTTAGGGAGTGTTCTAATTTCATTCTTTTACATGTAGCTGTCCAGTTTTCCCAGCACCGCTTACTGAAGAGAATGTCTTTTCTCCATTGTATATCCTTGCCTCCTTTATCATAGATTAGTTGACCATAGGTGCATGGGTTTATCTCTGGGCTTTCTATCCTGTTCCATTGATCTATATTTCTGTTTTTGTGCCAGTACCATATTGTCTTGATTACTGTAGCTTTGTAGTATAGTCTGAAGTCAGGGAGTCTGATTCTTCCAGCTCCGTTTTTTTCCCTCAAGACTGCTTTGGCTGTTTGGAGTCTTTTGTGTCTGCACACAAATTTTAAGATCTTTTTGTTCTAGTTCTGTAAAAAATGCCATTGTTAATTTGATAGGGATTGCATTGAATCTGTTGATTGCTTTGGGTAGTATAGTCATTTTCACAATATTGATGCTTCCAATCCAAGAACATGGTATCTCTCTCCATCTGTTTGTGTCATCTTTGATTTCTTTCATCAGTGTCTTACAGTTTTCTGAGTACAGGTCTTTTACCTCCTTAGGTAGGTTTATTCCTAGGTATTTTATTCTTTTTGTTGCAATGGTGAATGGGATTGTTTCCTTAATTTCTCTTTCTGATCTTTCATTGTTAGAGTATAAGCAAGAGATTTCTGCGCTTTAATTTTGTATCCTGCAACCTTACCAAATTCGTTGATTAGCTTTAGTAGTTTTCTGGTGGCATCTTTAGGATTCTCTATGTATAGTATCATGTCATCTAAAAACAGTGACTTTTTCTTCTTCTTTTCCAATTTGTATTCCTTTTATTTCTTTTTCTTCTCTGGTTGCCATGGCTAAGACTTCCAAACTATGTTGAGTAATAATGGTGACTGTGGAATCCTTGTCTTGTTCCTGATCTTAGAGGAAATGCTTTCAGTTTTTCACCATTGAGAATGATGTTTGCTGTGGGTTTGTCGTATATGGCCTTCATTATGTTGAGGTAGGTTCCCTCTATGCCCACATCTGGAGAATTTTTATCATAAGTTGGTGTTGAATTTTGTCAAAAGCTTTTTCTGCATCTATTGAGATGATCATATGGGTTTTATTCTTCAGTTTGTTAATATGGTGTACCACATTGATTGATTTGTGTATATTGAAGAATCCTTGAATCCCTGGGATAAATCCCACTTGATTGTGGTGTATGATCCTTTTAATGTGCTGTTGGATTCTGTTTGCTAGTATTTTGTTGAGGATTTTTGCATCTATGTTTATCAGTGATATTGGTCTGTAATTTTCTTTTTTTGTAGTATCTTTGTCTGGTTTTGGTATCGGGTGATGGTGGCCTCATAGAATGAGTTTGGGAGTGTTCCTTTTTCTGCAATTTTTTGGAAGAGTTTGAGAAGGATGGGTGTTAGCTCTTCTCTAAATGTTTGATAGAATTCACCTGTGAAGCCATCTGGTCCTGGACTTTTGTTTGTTGGAAGATTTTTAATCACTTTCAATTTCATTACTTGTGATTGGTCTGTTCATATTTTCTGTTTCTTCGTGGTTCAGTCTTGGAAGGTTATACCTTTCTAAGAATTTGTCCATTTCTTCCAGGTTGTCCATTTTATTGGCATAGAGTTGCTTGTAGTAGTCTCTTAGGATGCTTTGTATTTCTGCGGTGTCTGTTGTAACTTTCATTTCTAATTTTATTGATTTGAGTCCTCTCCCTCTTTTTCTTGATGAGTCTGGCTAATGGTTTATCAGTTTTGTTTATCTTCTCAAAGAACCAGCTTTTAGTTTTATTGATCTTTGCTATTGTTTTCTTTGTTTCTATTTCATTTATTTCTGCTCTGATGTTTATGATTTCTTTCCTTCTACTAACTTTGGGTTTTGTTTGTTCTTCTTTCTCTAGTTCCTTTAGGTGTAAGGTTAGTTTGTTCATTTGAGATTTTTCTTGTTTCTTGAGGTAGGCTTGTATTGCTATAAACCCGCCTGTGGTTTCTAAAATGACACGAACCCGTACAAAATAACAGCCCAACCAATTAACCATTTGAGCCATCTCATTTTGCCTTTTAGTTGTTATTCTCTGGGTTATTAAACCCCAAGTTTTTTTTTTAAGGGTTGTTTTAATAGCAAACATAAAAGTTTTATTATCTGCATGAACTAATCACAAGGGCTAAATTTAGCTTAAACTTACCCACTACAGCAGAGGGAGGACACATTTCTGCCTCTTTCTGCCTGGTCCTTTGTCCATCCCAAAGAATCTGGGCATTGGTTTTCTCATTTCACGTCTCGCTACATACATGTAGAGATGAATCTTGATGTTAATAGATGAACAGCTTTGGGAATGTTTTTGGTGCAGAGCCTTTGCGTACTGCCACAAAGCAGCAATTCTTCATGTTCCTAAGGAAAATGGCTCCAGTTTCTGCAGAATCCTTTTATTCTTTGGAAGTAGGGTTCACCCAGTCTTAACGCTGGTCTGCACTTCCAGATTTCTTCACCAGAAGTTCAAGCTGAAGTTGGGTTTTATTGACAGATGACAGGCTCATTTTTGTAAATGATACAAATTTCTAGGGCAATCATTTTGTTTTCTGCATATTTAACATTTATGCAGTAAATATTCTGTTAAAATATTTATGCAGTGAGTTATGCAATTAAATTAATTTGGATGTTATTAGAACCTATTATGTATCCATGATCTTTTAAGAAAATAATTTTATATATTTGAGAGATGGGGGTGTAGATGGAAGATTGTGACTATGCAAGTGACTGGTACTGTAATGTCTCTTTGGGGGACATTTGAGGCTCTGTAAGTCAACATTTTGTACCTTGTTCTGTTCAGTCGTAATAAGAACCCTTGAGAACATATATTAAAATGGTAATTCAACTGAACGCTAATTTTGTAAAGGCTGATAACTCCACATTACAACTCCGATAGTTAACAAAGGGGCCTCAAACACTGTACTTTGATCCTCCTTTTAGCCACATGTGGTAGAGGCATTAAAAATAATCATGTTTTCTCTTCCCTGCTGCTTTTTAAAGAAGTAGAAATGACTTTTTCAGAAGAGTTTAAAAAATTGGCCAAATTGTTCTCATAACAGACATTTCAGAATAAGTTAAGTTTTTAACGTGGTTTAAGAGGGAATTTCTTTGTCACTTCTTCAGGGAAACCTTCATTAAGCACCTGTCATGGGACTATATTAGGTGCCCCCACTGTGTACTACACAGTAAAGCAAAGTGTTTTAACAAAGCATATTTGCAGCCACTTAGATAATGCCCCACTGAAAAAGAAATTCTAACTCCCTTCTAATGACAAGAAACTTACTTTATTCAGTTTTGTTCTGTTTGAAGTTTCTGAGTTGGTATTTATAATTTGAAAAGAGAGATTTAAAAAAAATGTGTTAGGGGCAATAAAAGTGCTACAATGTGGATGAACCTGAAAAACATTAAGTAAAAGAAGGCAGCCACATACTGCATGGGAGCATTCATATGGAATGTCTAGAATAGGCAAATCTATGAGACAGGAAGCAGATTAGTGGTTGCCTAGGGATGGGAAAGGGGGTGGGGAGAGAGAAATGGGAAGTGACTGCTGATGGGTGGAGGATTCTTTGGGGGATACTGGAAATATTCTAAACCAAGATTATAGTCATGGTTGTGCTATTCTGTAAATATACTAGAAATCACTTAATATTAAAAGCAGGTGAATTTTATGTATGTAAATTCTATCTCAAAGCTGTTAAAAAATCTGTTAGAAATTTAAAAAAAGAGAAAGAATATAAGTGTATTGATTACTTTTGGAGAAATTGATCTGTATGTGTTCAAGTGATTCCATCCAGGAAGATGGAATTCTGAAAATCCCTTTAAGTTTCTCAAAACTTTTTAGATTTGTTAAAAAAAAAAAAAAAAAAGGATTTTTGATTGAGATTTGGTGTCGTCAGATTTTTGGCATGAGTACCATCTGCATTTGCCTTTCGCTCCTTCATTCCCAGGCCCCCAACCCCTCAGGTGCGTGTAGAAATGGGTTGGATGTGTTTTGGCTCAGTTGCTCCAAGCCTTTCTTTCTCTATTTTAGCTGCTGATGCAAAAGAGAAACAGTTCTGGGTGACTCAGCTTCGAGCTTGTGCCAAACACCACATGGAGATGAATTCTAAGGTAAGTCACTGCGGGGTGGAGTGGAGGGGGGGCGTTGCATCTGCTGGGATCAGCCTTCAGCCCAGTGATTGGCTTCTTGGGGGAAGCTGTTTTCCATAGTATCTTTAAAGTTCTCCGCCATGGAGGAATTCATACTTGTCCTGTGACATTTACATTTAAAGCCAAGAGAAAGGTGGGAGGATTTGCTTGTAGGTAGAGTGAAGGGGAATGCAGACACTTTATTGGAACTGATTCTGGAAAGACACTTCTGTGTCTTTCTGTGTTGTCCATTTAGGCAGCTGGTAACTGGTCTGCGGAGAAGCTTGAGCAGATGGTGTCATTGTGGCGGCGGCAGAGGAGTCAGACTTACTGTTCACGAAGACTCCTTGTCACAGACCCTTAAATAAAACGAGACCCCAGCTCGACGAAGCGCTCTGTAAGGTGCTTCTGCATCTAAGTGTGTCAGAATGTTCTCAGGTAGTTTGGTATCCATGTATGAATTAGCTTCTCCTCAGGATTCAGTCTGAGATCTTGGTACAGATGCGCAGGGGATAGGAGATAGGAGGTAGGCATTTTCATGGATTATTTGGAGGATCTCCTATCCTTAAATACAGGAAATAAATAAGTCAGACAGAGAAAGCCAAATACTATTTGTTATCGCTTATATGTAGAATCTAAAAAAATAATACAAATGGATGCATATACAGAATGGAAACAAACTCACAGACATAGAAAACAAACTTGAGGTTGCTAAAGGGGATGGCAGGGGAGGGATAAATTACGCGTATGGGGTTAACAGATACAAACTACTATACGTAAAATAGATAAGCAACAAGGATTTGCTGTGTAGCACAGGGAACTACCATCAATGTCTTGTATTTTAATAATCTATAATGGATTCTAATCTGAAAAAACCCCACAGCTGAATCACTTTGCTGTACACCTGAAACGAACACAATATTGTAAACCAACTGTACTTCAATTAAAAAATTGTAGGGCTGCCCTGGTGGCGCAGTGGTTGAGAGTCCGCCTGCCGATGCAGGGGACACGGGTTCGTGCCCCGGTCTGGGAGGATCCCACATGCCGCGGAGCGGCTGGGCCCGTGAGCCATGGCCGCTGAGCCTGCGTGTCCGGAGCCTGTGTTCCACAACGGGAGAGGCCACAACAGTGAGAGGCCCACGTACCGCAAAATAACAAACAAACAAACAAAAAATTGTATAGGAAATAATTGACCGATGAATTTATTTAGGGCAATAAATATTTGTTAAAATTAACGAATTAACGTTCAAAGGGCTACCCCTTTTATGTCATTAGTTCAAATTTAGTTATGATATCCATTTGCATTCTTTTTCTGTATTCCATGTATCTGATAGGAAGACCCACACTTCAGACTTCTTAGGCTTCCATTTACTGTAACCTATCTGCTGTCTTGCTCAGGGAGGACGTGGAAATGTCTTGCTTGGTTATACCTCCCTGTTCTGCTTCCAAATACAACCTGAAATGATTTCTTCACAATGATTTTGTTTATGTTTTTCTTTCTGGAGACATCTTCCCTCCTTGACTTGCTTACGACAGTTGCACTCACTGTAATGCCCCTCTTGACTTGCTCCAAATGTGGTCTTTAATCATAGGTAGGGCCCCACTTCTTTTTTTAAAAATTTATTTTATTGAAGTCTAGTTGATTTACAGTGTTGTGGTAGTTTGTCCTGTACAGCAAAGTGACTCAGTTATACATATGTATACATTCTTTTTCATATTCTTTTCCATGATGGTTTATCCCAGGATATTGGATATAGTTCCCTGTGCTCTACAGTAGGACCTTGTTGTTTATCCATTCTGTGTATATCAGTTTGCATCTGCTAATCCCAAACTCCCAATCCATCCCTCCTCCCCCACCCCCTCCCCCTTGGCAACCACAAGTCTATTCTCTGTGTCTCTGAGTCTGTTTCTGTTTTATAGATAAGCTCATTTATGTCGTATTTTAGATTCCACATATACGTGATATCATATGGTATTTGTCTTTTTCTGATTTACTTCATTTAGTATGATCATCTCTAGGTCCATCCATGTTGCTGCACATGGCATTGGTTCATTCTTTTTTATGGCTGAGTAGTATTCCATTGTATATATGTACCACATCTTCTTTATCCATTCATCTGTTGATGGACACTTAGTTCTTTCCATGTCTTGGCTATGAAAAGTGCTGCTATGAACGTAGGGGTGCACATGTCTTTTGGAATTATAGTTTTGTCTGGATATATGGGTAGGACCCCACTTCTAAAGCTTTTTTCCCTCTGGCCTGGTTTATTTTCCAGGAATTATAGTAGGAGTTCTGGACATTACATCAGCATTTTATAAACACCTAGGCAGGGCAGTATAAAATTGTTTTCTTTTTATATGTATTGTTTTACTTTTTATAAAATAGAACAGAAAGGGATCAAATAAAAAGGACATATCTTCACCTATTGCCATAAATGCTCATTGGAGATGACTGCTCTTTGGTGCATCAACCTAGTAAATTTAGGCATGCATTAGTGTGTATGTATCTGTAGCTCTACATTTGGTTTTTACACAAATGGATCGTTTCACGCACACTGTTCTATCCTTTGATTTTTTTACACTTATTAATGTATCTTGTAGATTTTTCCCTGTTGGACATCTAGATCTACTACACTCCTGTTAGGATGACCAGATGCTATTCTAAGGGGTGGATGTCAGTGCTTTATTTGAGTCCTTCACTGACAGACGTTTAATTTGATTGTGGTTGTTATACATGATGCTATAATAAACATCTTTGAACACACATCTTCTGGTACCTCTAGGTGTGTATATATATGAATCTATACCAGCAGAAGTACTGGGTTATAGAATAGAACATGAAAGGTGGATTCGCTTGTGGGGTTGACTCGTATACTAAGTTCACAAAGTCTCTTCTACTTCTAAGTCTACTTCTGCTAAGTCTCTTCGGATGTTAATTGGGCGTTAGTACCTTCTCCCCTGCCTTTCAGCCCCTAAAGGATGAACGTGTGACAGGAGGGGATGATTATCGCTGCCTCTGGAGGTTAAGTCTCCAGCCAACCCCACGATGGGGAGAGAGGCAGTGGGGTTCAAACTCTGGGGGGGGCGCCCAGGACCCCCTTTCGGCTCAGCTGCCTCCTTTCTGACTGGCGCCCCCACCCCCACCACAAACATAACTCCTGTTGCGAGTTCACTGCTGACAGCTTGTGAAGGCATTTTTTTGCCTGTAATGGAAGTAGCATTGTTTTTTAAAAATTGCGAACATTACCTGTACGCAATGCAAAACACTCAGAAGATAGGAAAGTATAAAGAAGGAAAAAAATCACCCCAAATCCCAGCCCCAGACCTAATCTCTGATGATACTATTTGAGTGTGCATCCTTCCAGAGCCTTATCTGTGTAGAGAAATAGCAACAGAAAGAGGTCACGTGACCCCACGTGGGGTCCATCCTTCCAGTCTTTTCCATACAAGCATGGGGGTGTGTGGACTATTTCTGGGAATCAGAAGGCTTGTCTGTTGTGGGGAGGTATGGGTGGGGAATTCTATCAGGCTGTGTGTTATGCCTTGTGTGAAGAGTAAGGAGATGCGTAGCTGCTGTTTAATTGATTCTCCCAGGAAACTCGGTTTCTGATGACGAATGACTACAGCTTTCCTGACTGTCTGCCACCCTGGGGTGTGAGCCAGAAGGCTTTGGAGAGGTGCTTAGCTGTCTTGGCTGTGCGGCATCACAGCAGGGAAGCACCTGCCACCGGGACTAACCCAGTGGTGTCTGTGGAATCTGAAACCACGTGGTTGTGAGGGACTTCAGATGTCATCCAGTCCTGACCTCACCGCATCCCACCATCCTCACAGAAGCACGTACCAGAATATTTATGGTCATAATGAAAACATGTGGGCTGATTCTCTCAAAACAATCCCTGGTTTTATTCACCTAGAGGGGGCACTGCTGGTACCTCACTGAGTGAATGCTAAGAATTTGGGGAGTCATCTAACAAATGACGTCGAATACCTCTCTTTTATGACTAAACAAATTTGAGGCCCCTCAGAACAGTTTGGAATAGCTCAGAAGTAATGGAATGATTAAAAAGTAGGAAGGGATCCCAAACTCCCTCTGTTCCATGTGTCTAAAAACAGTAGCTATAAGGAATAGGACAAGAGGTAGGTCCTAAAACTGTGTGGTCCAATATGGAGGCCTTGGGGCACGGGAGGCTGTCCAAACTGAAATTATTTGAAATTAAATTTGAAATTCAGTTTCTCGGTCATGCTTAGCCACATCTCAGGTGCTCAGTGGCCATGCTTGGCTGATGCCTGCCGTACTGGGACAGCACAGGGTTAGAACATCTTCCGTCATCACAGAAGGTTCTGTTGGAAAGTGCTGATAAAGCTTCCATTACGGCTTCATGGTTTCTGAGGAGGGACTTGCCAGTGTCCGGTTTAATCTCCTCTTGCGCCATGGACAGTGTTTTGCTTTCTTTAAATCTGCAGAGGTTGACTGGTGCTTCCCACCCGTCTGTCCTTCCTTCTGGGCTTCCCCTGCTTCTTTCTGAGCTTCCCCTGCATCCTTCTGGTGAGGAGTTCTGGTCTGTGCCACAGCCTTGACGTTGAACATTCTGCTTACTGTTACTTCTCCCGTGGCCTCATCTGTGCAACAGGGACCCTGACCTTACTTGTCTGAAGTTAGGAACTGGTGTTCTCATGTGGTCAGATTCCACTACATGCTTACTGCACTGCAGCTGTTTGCCAAGAAAACTAGTTTGAGGTGTTTTTTAAAAACTTTTATTTGCGTTTTTTTTTGCAGAATTTAATCTCAGGCCATAAGTTTTTGTTTCTTCAGTTTCTTCTGGGGTATCTTTTTCTTCTGTGCAACCTCCTTTCCTGGTTTAGGGACAATCTGCTCTTTTTTTTTTTTTTTTTTTTTTGTGGTACGCAGGCCTCTCACTGTGGCCTCTCCCACTGCGGAGCACAGGCTCCGGACGCGCAGGCTCAGCGGCCACGGCTCACGGGCCCAGCCGCTCTGCGGCATGTGGGATCTTCCCGGACCGGGGCACGAACCCGTGTCCCCTGCATCGGCAGGCGGACTCTCAGCCACTGCGCCACCAGGGAAGCCCCAATCTGCTCTTTTTCAGTGAAGATCATCTCAGTGTGGCCGGGAGAGCTCATGCACAGGTTGATCGGACCATGGGCTCTGCTAAGTCCTGAGCCGCATTTTGGGAGCTGTATTCACCTGAGTGTGCTCACTGATCAGGGGATCTACATCTAGGCCCTAAAGGTCAGCATCCTTCTCTGCATTTTTGAGCATGTGCAGTAAAAATTCAACACTCTTTTGGGGCCATCGACCGTGTGTCCAGCCCCACTGTTTGGCCTGAGCACACCTACTAACTTCACCACTGGAATGATGGAATGGCACCCATCGCTTCTGTAAAGGGACATCCTTCAGATACTCGGCAGCTTTTTGGATGTGCATACCTTTTATGGCCTGGGCAGTTTCACGAGTGTTCTTAGAATGAATGTGAAGATTTGAACCTCTTGTTTTGCATGATTTTGTGAGGTTTTCTGGGTCAAGTGAACAGCAAACCATTTTCAGAGGTCACCTCAAGGCTGCTTACTGGAAAAGCTAGTTCGAGCTTTTGTGAGCAGCAGAGGAGCAAGGGCAGGTTGCCAGTGGCGCTGCTCCCTGGCTCACACAGCCTTTGCTAGCACCCGCTTCCTAAGACAAAGTCTAGAGCTTTACCTTGGCGACGGCTGCCCCTTACATGCCAGGTCCAGTTTCTCCACCTTCACTCTCGGGTACCCGTGTGTTCCAGACACACGGCACACTGTGTACTTTTCCTGCATTTGTGCTGTTTGCTGGGCTAGGAGTGCCTTTTCCTCTCTGTCCTTCCTGGGGCGAATACCCATGTGGTCTTCAAGGCTCGTAGAGTTCTGTGATGCCTTCCTGACCTGCCTGCTCAAGAGTGGATCTGCTGTCTCCTGTGCTCCCGTTTATCCCAGGACACACCTGTATGACAGCATTTTTCATGGTGTGTGTGTGCGTGTGCGCACACGTGTCAGCCCTCAAGGCTGACTGTGTCCTTACGCCCAGGACTGGGGAAATCATAGCTGTCTCCTCCATACCTGCCACTGTCATGACAAGTCGCGATGGATATAAAGCATTTGAAGCAACAAATGTCAGCCCTGCTTCCTCTTCCTCACTCCTTCCTGTGTGTGTTAGTAACAGTAGTATTAGTAGTGGTAGTGGTGCTGGATTTGGGTTCCCTAAACTATACCCAAGTTATCATATTTTAATTTTCGTTGAATACTATTGTATTTTATATTAGATCAAGCACTTGAGGATTCTATGTAGAGAGAGCTCTGAGCTTCCTGCAGCCAAAAATCAATCAGGAGTAATTTCAAACAAAATGTATCCTGACTTTTTTTTTTTTAATTGAAGAAAATAGCAATCAAAAGGAACACATTTTGGGGAAAGGAAATAATAACAGATGGTCTCTATCAACACATTTCTACATGGCAGATACTAAGAGAGGTGCTTTTCTTGGATGATCTTAGGTGTGTCTCACAACAGCCCTATGAGGCAGGTACAACTATGACTGCGTTTTTTGTTTGTTTTTTTAACATCTTTATTGGAGTATAATTTTTTTTTTTAAGATGTTGGCGGTAGGAGTTTATTAATTAATTTATTTATTTTTGCTGTGTTGGGTCTTTGTTTCTGTGCGAGGGCTTTCTCTAGTTGCGGCGAGCCGGGGCCACTCTTCGTCGCGGTGCGCGGGCCTCTCACCATCGCCGCCTCTCTTGTTGTGGAGCACAGGCTCCAGGCGCGCAGGCTCAGTAGTTGTGGCTCACGGGCCCAGTTGCTCCGCGGCATGTGGGATCCTCCCAGACCAGGGCTCGAACCCGTGTCCCCTGCATTGGCAGGCAGATTCTCAACCACTGCGCCACCAGGGAAGCCCTATTGGAGTAAAATTGATGCCTGTGTTTTATAGGTGAGGATGGAAAGAATAAGTAGTATGCCTACCCATGCCCGCATAGCTAGCAAGGGCTGCCATCTCTTTAAAAAGATTTGAGATATAATTCACAAACCGTAGAATTTACCCTTTAAAAGTGTACAATTCAGTGGTTTTTAGTGTATTCACAAAGTTGTGCAACCATCAGCACTGTCTCGTCCCAGAATCTTCAATCACCCTCGAAAGAAACCCCTCCTGTGCCCATCAGCAGTCCCTCCTCATCCCTCACCCACCTCCTCTCCCGACCCCTGCCAACCCCAAACCACTGCCTCTGAGAAGTTGCCTATTCTGGACATTTCATGTAAATGGAATCATTAAGTATGTGGTCTTTTGTGTCTGGCTGATCTCACTTAGCATAATGTTTCCAAGCTTCCTCCATGTTGTAGCATGAATCAGTACCTCATTCCTTTTTATGGCTGGATAATCCCATTGTATGGATATGCCACGTTTTTATTTTTATTTTTTGCCTTGGCCGTGAGGCATCTTAGTTCCCCGACCAGGGATCGAACCCGTGCCTCCTGCAGTGGAAGCACGGAGTCCTAACCACTGGACTGCCAGGGAAGTCCCCATGATATGCCACCTTTTTTTTATCCATTCATCAGTTGTTGGATATTCGGCTTACTTTTACTTTTTTGTTATTGTGAATGATGCTGCTATGAACATTTGTGCACAAGTTTTTGTGTGAATGTATTTTCTCATTTCTTTCGGGTATATACCTAGGAGTGGAATTGCTGGGTCACATGGTAACTCTGTTTAACTTTTGGAGGAGCTGCTTTTTTCCAAAGTAGCTGTGCCATTTTACATGCTCAATGAATGAGGGTTCCAGTTTTCCTACATCTTTGTTAGCACTTGATCTTGTCAATTTTTGATTGTAGCCATCCTAGTGGGTATGAAGTTGTATCTCATTGTGGTTTCGATTTGCATTTCCCTAGTGACTAATGATTTGGGGCATCTCTTCATGTTCTTATTGGCCATTCATGTATCTTCTTTGGAAAAATATCTACTTAAATCCTTTGTCATTATTTATTTATTTTTAATTGTTGAATTGTGAGAGTTCTTGATATATTCTGGGAACTAGACGCTTATCAGATACATGGTTTACAGATATTTTCTCCCATTCTGTGGCTTGTCTCTTCACTTTTCTCATCTTTTTTGACATAAACAAAAATTGTGAGGACAAATGGGACATCTGGTATAATGGAGTGGGGATTGGAGTCAAAAAACCTGGTTTCTGGCTGTGCCTGGACCACTCACAGCAACTAACTAGTCTTGTTGTCTAGAGTAACTTAATCTCTTTTAACCCCTGTAAGTGGGGCAAAATAATGGGCATCAACCATACAGGATGGTTTTTAGGATGAAATGACATTAAGTACTTCACAGACATCAGTTCTTTTTATAGCACGAACTCTTCCAGCTCTGCCAGAACATCTGTGTTGACAGGTAACTTGGTTGTAGAGCTGAGTTCCACCTGAAGATGGATCACTCAGGACCAGAGGCTAAGAACCTCCTCCAAAACCTGATTGTAATGACGCTTTCCCCGACAAGGTTGGCTAGACTGCCCAAAGGATTATATTCCCCATGCATCAGAAAGTTCGAGAATAATCCCGACTGAACCAGTTTGGCATTTTTCATATTGTGTGGTCTCATGGCCAGTGGTTCCAGTCTCATTTTCTGAGGCTGTGGGGTGGCCCGCCCCCTGCTTCACAACCCGTCCTCTAGTGCCACTTGGGACGAGTTACTGTCTGAGCCTCAGTGCCTCATCTATGAAAGGGGGATGACAGTTATCGATGTGAAGATCAAACTGTGGGTTGTGGTGAGGTTTCAGTGAGTTAACATCTGTCATCTCTTACTGTAGAGCCAGATGCTGAGTTAGTTTCCATAAGGGGTGCTGGGCTGGCAGGAGGACCCTGCCAAGTTGGACCTCATGAGGCAATCTTCCTGGGAAAAGGCCAGGACCAGACTGCCCAAGACTGTATGCACGGCTTGCAACACGGGTATTTCTGATAAATGAGTCTCTAAGATAATCAGAAGAGAAATTTTTTTTTCTGGGTGCACCACACAGCTTGCGGGATCTTAGTTGCCCCACCAGAGATTGAACCCGGGTCCACGGCAGTGAAAGCGCCGAGTCCTATCCACTGGATCGCCAGGGAATTCCCAGAAGAGAAATTTTTTACCTGTTTAAATAGCCAACATTAAAATAGATGAAAAGTTTAAGGGGAAAAAAGGGTGGAGAAGGTGTACCATTGTGGAACCAGTCAACCAGTCAAAACAAACAACAAACAGAGCAAATAGAGATACACACCACACACAGTCTTTGGAAGGAAAGATAAGGGCCTTGTAACAGTGGTTGCCCCTGGGAGGGAAGGGGGAAACTGGGGATTTAGAGTTGAAAGAAAGTAGGGGTTTAGCTGTACCCTTTGATACTTTTTGAAATTTTCATGTTGTGCATTGACATATACACATATAGTAGTTACTCAAATGGTTAACATTTAACTTTGCAAAATTTTTCCTTTTTAAAAAGCATCGCTGAGGCTGTTTGGCAAATTGCTGTGCTCTCTCAGGCTACTGTCAAGTTGGCCCTTTATCTGCAGACAGAAGCTCTTCCCCAGTCACTGATGAACCTGCTTCTCTTTATATTCTCTCCTTGAAGGTCTTAAAACCAAATGTCCTTAAAGATATTCAATAATTCCA